>NC_039243.1:8155113-8410113 GCF_003368295.1 Carassius auratus
GTGTTGATTGATCATAAGTGATGAACACTGGATGTTAACAAGCAGAATCACCAAACAAGAAAATCACAATTTGTGTGTCACCATTATAGTGGTCAGTGTTTGCTTTAGTTGTGATCTTGGCTTGTGACATTTTAAATTTAAAATTAGTTTGGCAAGCCAAGAGCAAAAATCACCAGGTTATAATGATTATGTTTTAATGTAATCATTGTTTGACCTGATTCACTGAACTCATTTTCAGACTCTTCTATAAGTAAAACTTCCATTATTGTATCAGCTCTGATTCCACAAAGAAAGAGTCTGTATTTTCTACACATTTTGTAGGCATCTCTTGCAAGTGATTGAGTTTTTTTTTATTTTTTTTATCCAAGAGTCTTGACTTTAGGCACACAAAGATAACTAAAATCAGCGTATGAATCTCAACAATGGTGACAACCAGCATATTCAGTTAAACAGATCTAATCTGAACATCACAAATCTAGATACTACAAATTCCCATAAAAATAGCATAAATAAAATATAGTTAGAAAACAAAGTTTAAAAGACAGCTCAGCCCATAATTTATTCATGCCACAATGCATGATGGGAGCCATGTATGAGTTTTTATTGGCTACAACATGTTTTTTTATGGTCACCATTGTTGTGATGCTCATGCTGATTCTTGTTTTCTGTGTGTCTACACTAAAGGACTATTTCTTTATGTAGAACTAACTTTTAAAAACGTCATATTATGCCAAGAATGCTGGATCTCATTTTTTCACCTAATTTATATACACAGTAAGCTCAGGCATCCAAGTCACTCCATGAAAATTGATTCATACCAACTATCAAGACCACATGATTGGCTTAGCTCTGGTCTGTCTGTATGTATGTTATAACTCAATTACCACAGCCACACAAAATCTAAAGTAAATAACTGAAGGGTCAAGATACCAAGTAAAGCGAACACTGACCACTATGATGGTGACACACCAATGGTGATTTTCTTGTTTGTTGATTCTGCTTGTTAACATCATGTGTCTTCAATAATGGTCAATCTTATCTCAATTAACTTCTTAATTATGCCATTAACTTCAACTCTGCTTCAGTGTTACTTTTAACACTGCTTCAGAGTTTATATGAGTCCATACTCAGAGTGTTAAATTAACACTGGAGATTTTGCTGTGTAGATTCAAATTAGGGCTGGGCGATATATCGAACGATATGATCATGCGCATCTAATCAGTAAAGCTGCTTTCGTGATCACCGCTAAAATCTCCATCACCTGCTTATAATTGGAGTGGCATTTAATAGACAGAGCCGTAGATCGCTGACAAGCCACGCCATATCGCGTTCATTACCGCAGGTGATAATGAACGCGATATGGCGTGGCTTGTCAGCGATCTACGGCTCCGTCTATCAGAGGTGGGACTTTCAAGTCACAAGCAAGTCTTCAAGTCATATTCAAGTCCTCAAAGGGTTAAAGCTAAAGAGATAATTAAGTGACTAATTAAATGATGATTGTGCATTAGTGATGAACATCTGCTGTTAACAATCAACATCACTGAAGTAAAGAGAAACACAAGAACTACAACTGAATTTAGCCACAGCCTTCAACTGAAAAAAAAGTAAAAGAAAAGAAAACACTATGCCACCATAATTGTGGTCAAGGTTTGCTTTAAGTAGTGTCTTGACCCTTTTACTAATTCAAACCAATTTGATTCAAAACATTTGCAATATTGTTTTCGCAACAAACATGTATGCATTGTTGAGTAGAACCTTGCAGTAACAGATGGTCTTATGCTTTTTCTGCTTATAACTCATGATGACTGAACATAATGAAATTGTGTTTATCTTTGGATAGTAGACTGACACTCAGCTATTACTGATCTGAAGTAAAAATAATCACAATGCTTCAATGTTGAAAAACACAAAAGGAGACAATCAGTTCAGGTTTTTAGACAAACACACTTATCACACGATCCTCAACAGTGGTGACAATTTTTCATACTGCAGTGCATGACGGGAGTTTTTACCCAGCATGCAACATTTTGTTGATTGTCACCACTGTTGAGAGTCATATGCTGGTTCTTGATGTCTGTGTGTGTCTACAGAGTATAGTTTTTCAAATTTTGTATGCACTTAGTAGATTTAAAATTCACTTACTTTAATTTTTTTTTCATAGTGTAGTTTTACTGGGTTGATTATGCTAAACTTAAATAGAGCTAATGTCAATTTGATTGTAATCTGACCACCTATCACATACAGATTCTTTATTAAAGAGTTTGGTGATTTTACATCCGAGTTAGTTCTGGCTGCAGATAAAGTCTTAATAGTTGGTGATTTTAATATCCATGTCGATAATGAAAAAGATGTATTGGGATCAGCATTTATAGACATTCTGAACTCTATTGGTGTTAGACAACACGTTTCAGGACCTACTCATTGTCGAAATCATACTCTAGATTTAATACTGTCACATGGAATTGATGTTGATAGTGTTGAAATTATTCAGCCAAGTGATGATATCTCAGATCATTATTTAGTTCTGTGTAAACTTCATATAGCCAAAATTGTAAATTCTACTTCTTGTTACAAGTATCGAAGAACCATCACTTCTACCACAAAAGACAGCTTTTTAAGTTATCTTCCTGATGTATCCGAATTCCTTAGCATATCCAAAACCTCAGAACAACTTGATGATGTAACAGAAACTATGGACTCTCTCTTTTCTAGCACTTTAAATACAGTTGCTCCTTTACGCTTAAGAAAGGTTAAGGAAAACAGTTTGACACCATGGTATAATGAGCATACTCGCACCCTAAAGAGAGCAGCCCGAAAAATGGAGCGCAGCTGGAGGAAAACAAAACTAGAGGTATTTCGTATTGCTTGGCGGGAAAGTAGCATATCCTACCGAAAAGCATTAAAAACTGCTAGATCTGATTACTTTTCTTCTCTTTTAGAAGAAAACAAACATAACCCCAGGTATTTATTCAATACAGTGGCTAAATTAACGAAAAATAAAGCCTCAACAAGTGTTGACATTTCCCAACACCACAGCAGTAATGACTTTATGAACTACTTTACTTCTAAAATCGATACTATTAGAGATAAAATTGCAACCATTCAGCCGTCAGCTACAGTTTCGCATCAGACAGTGCACTATAGACCCCCTGAGGAACAGTTCCACTCATTCTCTACTATAGGAGAGGAAGAATTGTATAAACTTGTTAAATCATCTAAACTTACAACATGTATGTTAGACCCTATACCATCTAAGCTCTTAAAAGAGGTGCTTCCAGAAGTCATAGGTCCTCTTCTGACTATTATTAATTCCTCATTGTTATTAGGACATGTCCCCAAAACCTTCAAACTGGCTGTTATTAAGCCTCTCATAAAAAAGCCACAACTTGACCCCAGAGAACTAGTTAATTATAGACCAATCTCGAATCTCCCTTTTCTGTCCAAGATACTAGAAAAGGTGGTATCCTCACAATTATATTCCTTCTTAGAGAAAAATGGTATATGTGAGGATTTCCAGTCAGGATTTAGACCGTATCATAGTACTGAAACTGCTCTCCTTAGAGTTACAAATGATCTGCTCTTATCATCTGATCGTGGGTGTATCTCTCTATTAGTTTTATTGGATCTTAGTGCTGCGTTTGACACAATTGACCACAACATTCTTTTGCATAGACTTGAACACTTTGTTGGCATCAGTGCTTATATGACCGCCATCAGTTCGTAGCAGTGAATGAAGATGTATCATATCGATCACAAGTGAAGTATGGAGTACCTCAAGGCTCAGTTCTAGGGCCGCTACTCTTCACGCTTTATATGTTACCCTTGGGAGATATCATCAGGAAACATGGTGTTAGCTTTCACTGTTATGCTGATGATACACAGCTCTATATTTCCTCGCAGCCCGGTGAAACACACCAATTTGAAAAACTAATGGAATGCATAGTCGATATAAAAAATTGGATGACGAGTAATTTCTTACTGCTAAATTCAGAAAAAACAGAGGTGTTAATCATAGGGCCTAAAAACTCTACTTGTAATAACCTAGAACACTGTCTAAGACTTGATGGTTGCTCTGTCAATTCTTCGTCATCAGTTAGGAACCTAGGTGTGCTACTTGATCGCAATCTTTCCTTAGAAAGCCACGTTTCTAGCATTTGTAAAACTGCATTTTTCCATCTCAAAAATATATCTAAATTACGGCCTATGCTCTCAATGTCAAATGCAGAAATGTTAATCCATGCATTTATGACTTCAAGGTTAGACTACTGTAATGCTTTATTGGGTGGTTGTTCTGCACGCTTGGTAAACAAACTACAGCTAGTCCAAAATGCAGCAGCAAGAGTTCTTACTAGAACCAGGAAGTATGACCATATTAGCCCGGTCCTGTCCACACTGCACTGGCTCCCTATCAAACATCGTATAGATTTTAAAATATTGCTTATTACTTATAAAGCCCTGAATGGTTTAGCACCTCAGTATTTGAATGAGCTCCTTTTACATTATACTCCTCTACGTCCGCTACGTTCTCAAAACTCAGGCAATTTGATAATACCTAGAATATCAAAATCAACTGCGGGCGGCAGATCCTTTTCCTATTTGGCGCCTAAACTCTGGAATAACCTACCTAACATTGTTCGGGAGGCAGACACACTCTTGCAGTTTAAATCTAGATTAAAGACCCATCTCTTTAACCTGGCATACACATAACATACTAATATGCTTTTAATATCCAAATCCGTTAAAGGATTTTTAGGCTGCATTAATTAGGTAAACTGGAACCGGAACACTTCACATAACACCGTACTTTCTACATCATTAGAAGAATGGCATCTACGCTAATATTTGTCTGTTTCTCTCTTGTTCCGAGGTCACCGTGGCCACCAGATCCAGTCTGTGTCCAGATCAGAGGGTCACTGCAGTCACCCGGATCCAGTACGTATCCAGACCAGATGGTGGATCAGCACCTAGAAAGGACCTCTACTGACCTGAAAGACAGCGGAGACCAGGACAACTAGAGCCCCAGATACAGATCCCCTGTAAAGACCTTGTCTCAGAGGAGCACCAGGACAAGACCACAGGAAACAGATGATTCTTCTGCACAATCTGACTTTGCTGCAGCCTGAAATTGAACTACTGGTTTCGTCTGGTCAGAGGAGAACTGGCCCCCCAACTGAGCCTGGTTTCTCCCAAGGTTTTTTTCTCCATTCTGTCACCGATGGAGTTTCGGTTCCTTGCCGCTGTCGCCTCTGGCTTGCTTAGTTGGGGTCACTTCATCTACAGCGATATCGTTGACTTGATTGCAAATTAAAACAGACACTATTTCAACTGAACAGAGATGACATCAATGAATTCAATGATGAACTGCCTTTAACTATCATTTTGCATTATTGAGACACTGTTTTCCAAATGAATGTTGTTCAGTGCTTTGGCGCAATGTATTTTGTTTAAAGCACTATATAAATAAAGGTGATTGATTGATTGATTAATTTCTTCTCTCTACTTTACAGCACCTCATGCAATGCTACATAAAGAGATCTAACATGACAGTCAAGGGTCAAGAGCCCCACTAAAGCAAACACTGATCTCCATTATGGTTGCATCACTTTAACCAATAAAACATCAACATCTGATCCTCTGTAATTCTCAAGAACAGCAGGTGTTCATCATTAATGCACAATCATCATTTAATTAGTCACTTAATTATGTCATTAACTTTAACCCTTTGAGGACTTGGGATATGACTTGAAGACTTGCTTGTGAATTGAAAGTCCCAACTCTGGTAAAAGCTGAGTGTCAGTCAACAATCCAAAGAATCTCGTCCAAATCAACATGAGATAAAAGCAGAAAAAGCATAAGATCATCTGTCACTACAAGGTTTGATTCAGCAACGCATACATGTTTGTTGCTAAAACAATATTGCAATTGTTTTAAATCAAATTGCTTTGAATCAGTAAAAGGGTCAAGAGACTACCTAAAGCAAACCCTGACCACAATTATGGTGACATAGTGGGTTTTTTTTTTTTCTTCAGTTGAAGGCTGTGGCTAAATTCAGTTGTAGTTCTTGTGTTTCTCTTTACTTCAGTGATGTTGATTGTTAACAGCAGAAGTTCATCATTAATGCACAATCATCATTTAATTAGTCACTTAATTATCTCATTAACGTTAACCCTTTGAGGATTTGGATATGACTTGAAGACTTGCTTGTGACTTGAAAGTCCCAGCTCTGCTGTCTATTAAATGCCACTCCAATTATAAGCAGGTGATGGAGATTTTAGCGGTGATCACGGACGCATCTTTACTGATTAGATGCGCATGATCATATCGTTAGATATATCGCCCAGCCCTAATTCAAATCTACGGGGGAGAGAGCTTTCTCTGTTGCTGAACCTAGGTTATGAAACACGCTTCCCATTGCTGTTAGAGAGGCTCACACAATAGCCAGTTTTAAGGAGCTGTTAAAAACTCAGTAATATTCTACTTGTACTTTAATGTTTATTTTATGATTTATACTTTTTACTTTGTATTGCATTTATTGTAGTTTTTGAATTTTATTTGTTTGTAGTGCTTTGGGTTCTAGAAAAGTGCATTATAAATAAAATGTATTATTATTATTATTATTATTATTAAGGTATGTTGGAGAGTGGCATTGTTAAAGAGAGTTCAAGTCATTGGGCCGTTCCGGTTGTTCTAGCAAATAAAAAGGATGGGTCATGGAGGTTCTGCGTAGATTATCATAGACTTAATGCAGTGACTCACAAAGACTCTTTCCCATTGCCACGTATAAAGGAATCCCTCACGACGCCTGACTAGGGCTCAGTGGTATTCAACGCTGGATTTGGCCAGCGGGTACTTTATTGCATGGCAAAAGAGAGAGAGGGAGAGAGAAAAAAAATGATACCTTACCAAAGCACTGACATAGCCCATTGATCTAATGGCATTGATGAGGGCCCCAAATGCCACTTTAGGTGCAAAAATCTGTTAGCATTTGACAGTGCTCTGATCCTGATCCAGGCATTGTCAGATGGACAGTACTCTAGCCTAATGATGTTTGGGGATCCAGTGGGGGTGGCAATCATATTTCAGGGGGACTGTGCCACACTTTATTAGAACCCTGCCAAAATGTAGTGCCAGGACGTGCGCTCATTGGCACCCCTTCAGCTGGTGGCACCCTAGCTTGTCTATGCCTAGTAATGGCACTGCTGGGCCGTACACACCTGAACTCTCAATCTGCCCTTTTAGAAACCCTTTGCTTGTCCTCACATGGCTATGAAGGCCATCTCTGAACACTACTTCTGCTCATGTCTTGACCATAAAGGTCACCCTTAAACTCCCTGCCTGTCTTGTCATGCCAAAGGAAGCTGTCTTTGAACTCTCTGTCTCTCCTGTCACAGCCATGGAGGCCATCTCTTTATGCTCTGTCTGACATGCCATGACCATGAAGTTTGTCCCTAAACCCTGTTTTGTTGTGCCCACAGAGTCTGTTTTTTAACCTCTTTGTACTCTCTGCTGTTGTCTGCCCTGCATTGGTGGGCTTCTGCTCTGCCATGATAATCTTTCTCTCCTCCTAATCTGTCATGGTGGTCTACTGGTCTCCTATCTCGTCAGCTCTGCTAAGGTGGTCTTCAGCTCTGCTGTAAATTTACTCAGCTTAGCCTGCTTCGCCTTACTGGTCTAAAGCTTCATCTGCTCCCTTGAGGTGGTCTTCACCCACTGGGCAAAGTCACGTCCAGTGGATGTCTTTTTATGTCTTTGCTGACATTTAAAAGACGTCCAGTGAGGAGCCAGAATGAAAGTTTTTATGACGTCTTTTTTTGACGTCTTCTGTACGTCCGATTTAGACGTTCAGAGAACCTCCTTACAAGGTTAAAAACTAGTTCAAAAGTGGTCAGTATAAATTTTTTCAACATCATTTAACTAGTTTTTAAACTTGTCAGAATCAGAATCAGAATCAGAAAGAGCTTTATTGCCAAGTATTCTTATGCATACAAGGAATTTGTTTTAGTGACATAAGCTTCCAGTACACAGATACAACAACACACAGACAAAAAAAAAGAGAGATTTACAAATTGGCAAATAAATAAGTGTATAAACAATTGTGCTATAAATGATAATGGAATAGGATGAGATGCAGGAATGTTCTAGGATGGAGGGTTAACAAATAAATATAAGGATATTGCACGTTTATAAGCATAAGTAAGGAACATTTAACTGTTCATGAGGTAGATTGCTTGGGGGAAGAAACTGTTCTTGTGCCTTGCTGTTCTGGTGTTTGCGGCTCTGAGGCGCCGGCCAGATGGCAAAAGTTCAAAGATGGGGTGACTTGGATGTGAGGGATCCAGAGTGATTTTCTGAGCCCTTTTCCTCACTCTGGATGTATACAGTTCTTGAAGGGTGGGCAGGGGAGAACCAATAATCCTTTCAGCAGTCTGAACAGTTCTCTGTAGTCTTCTGATGTCTGATTTTGTTGCTGAACCAAACCAGATAGTTATTGAAGTACACAGGACAGACTCAATGACGGCTTTGTAGAACTGTTTCAGCAGCTCCTGTGGCAAGTTAAACTTCCTCAGCTGGCGAAGGAAGTACAACCTTTGCTGGGCCTTTTTCACAATGGAGTCAATGTGATTGTCCCACTTCAGGTCCTGAGAGATGGTGGTTCCCAGGAATCTGAATGACTCCACTTCAGTCACAGTGCTGTTCATGATGGTGAGTGGGGAAAGTGCAGGGGGGTTTCTCCTAAAGTCCACGATCATCTCCACTGTTTTGAGCGTGTTCAGCTCCAGGTTGTTAAGACTGCACCAGACAGCCAGCTGCTCAACCTCCTGTCTGTAAGCAGACTCATCACCGTCCTGAATGAGGCTGATGACTGTAGTGTCGTCTGCAAACTTTAGGAGCTTTAGAGGTGCAGTCGTTGGTGTACAGGGAGAAAAGCAGAGGGGAGAAAACACATCCCTGAGGGGCACCAGTGTTGGTGGAGCAGCTGTTTGATGTGAATTTCCCCAGTCTCACTAACTGTTGCCTATCTGTCAGAAAGCTGGTGATCCACTGACAGATAGAGCTAGGAACAGAGAGCTGGGTCAGTTTGGTCTGAAGGGCTGTTGGGATGATGGTGTTGAAAGCCAAACTAAAGTCCACAAATAGGATCCTCACATAAGTCCCTGTTTTGTCCAGATGTTGCAGGATGAAGTGCAATCCCATGTTGATTGCATCATCCACAGACCTGTTTGCTCGGTAAGCAAACTGCAGGGGGTCCAGTAAGGGTCCAGTGATGTCCTTCAGATAAGCCAGAACCAGTTTTTCAAACGACTTCATGACGACAGACCTTAGAGCCACAGGTCTGTAGTCGTTAAGTTCTGGTATCTTGGGTTTCTTTGGGATGGGGATGATGGTGGAGCGTTTGAAGCAGGAAGGCACTTCACACAACTCCAGGGATCTGTTGAAGATCTGTGAAAAGATGGGGGCCAGCTGGTCAGCACAGATTTTCAGACAGGCTGGTGTAACACCATCTGGGCCTGGTGCTTTTCTTCTTTTGTTCTTCTTGAAGATCTGGCGCACATCATCTTCACAGATTTGAAGAGCAGGAGGTGTGGAGGGTGGGATTGCAGGAGGTGTTAATGGATGTGTAGGGAGATGGTCAGAATGGATGTTGGGGGTTTCAAATCTGCAATAAAACTCATTCAGGTCGTTAGCAAGTCCTTGATTAGCCTCAGTGCAAGGGGATGGTGTCTTGTAGTTCGTGATGGCTCTTAGACCTATCCACACTGAAGTTGAGTCGTTGGAAGTAAACTGGTCTTCCAACTTTTTAGCGTAGGTCTTTTTAGTCGCTCTAATCTCTTTGTTCAGTGTGTTCCTGGCCTGATTGTACAAGACCCTGTCCCCATTTCTGTATGCATCCTCTTTGGCCTGATGAAGATGTCTGAGTTTTACTGTAAACCATGGCTTATCATTGTTGAATGTTAAATAAGTCCTGGTAGGAATGCATATATCCTCACAGAAACTAATATAGGATGTTACGGTCCCTGTTAGTTCGTAGTTAACAAACACACCGTCACAGCAGCCAAAAAAGACAAAACACAGTATAAGAGTTAAGAGCGCAACTAATGGAAACACTAATCACTGTTATGGTGTCACACATTAGAGTTAAACCTCTGTTAATTCTCAATACAAACTTTTGTAGATGTATAATAGAAATAAAGTCAATCTGGTTAGTAATAAGTGAAGCTGGTAATGCAGTTTGTGGAGTTGTTTAATCCTCCTCTGCTGAGATCTCCAGAGATGTAATGTCTTTTTTTTATCTTCAGTTGATTTCATCTAAGGTTGTGGCTGAAGTCAGTTGTAGTTCTTGTGTTTCTGCTCATCTCTTTTTCTGTTATTTTCTTTCCTTCAGTGATTCTGCTTTGTTAACAGGCTTATTAAGGCTATATAATATTTTATATATACACAGATTTTGTGGCTCAGATAAGGTCCAGTTCTGGTTAATTTCTTTACTCTTGGCTGACATGTGGCATTGCTATGGCCTGCTTGTGGCTCAAATCTGGCAAACAGGAGCGGTCCACCCAAGTGCCATCATTCCACGCTGCATGTGGGCCAGATCATCTTTCAACAGGTGCCAGATGTGGGCCAGATCTGGGCCGACACAATGTTGCTATGTGGGTGGTTTCAGTATAGTGCTTTTTAATCAGCCTTGACACTGGATACATGAAAATGATGCTCATAGGACAAAGAATTCAACATTTTTGTTGCTCAAAGGATCCACAAGGTGTCTACGTTAAAGAGATAATTGATTTGCCAAAACAATGGAATAGACTCAGAATGCAGTACATCTCGATGCCGGTCACTTCTATGCCTGCTTCTGATATTTTTTGAAGGACCTCCTTGGTTGAAAGCCCTGTAAGAACCGGAGGTGGGTAATCCAGGGGCCAACGAGTAAAAGTCCTGCCATATGTTTATTCCACCCATGAACTCAGCAGCCGATTTCACCAGAGGAACCAAGTCATTCCTTCCAAGTCACAAACGAGTCTTGAGTCAAATCCCAAGTCATCAAAGAGTTAAAGTTAATGAGATAATTAAGGGACTAATTAAATGATGATTGTGCATTAATGATTAACACCTGCTGTTATTAAGAATTACAGATGATCATATGTTGATGTTTTATGTACCCTATGCCAAGGGTACAAAAGCTGTACTTTTGAGGGTGCACTCTCAGAAAATAAAGTACATAATTGTACCTTTAGGGTGTTTGTTTTGGTGGTCTTCTGGCTCTGCCTACTTCGCCCTGGCTGTCTGATCTGTCGGTTCCTCCCTGGGCTGCAGCTCTACCTGGTTTGTCAGTATTGCTGGCCAAGGTAGATGGCATGCATTCTTTTGTTCTTTGTGCTTCTAGTTCTTTGTTTATTTTGTGTGTAGTAACTCCAATAAACCCTGCACTTAGATCCACCTGCCATAGCTTTTGTTCCTGCCCCATATAGAAATATTAACACAGATGCTTCGTACAATCTTAAAAAAATAAATAAAAATAAAAAACCTTAATCTCAACTTTGACTTAGTCTTTAATAATATCTAAGCATATATTCAAATGCAAAACCTAATAGAAGTAAATTATGTCCGAGAACAACATTCCCAGCAGGTAGGTCAGAGGCTCTAAAAATCTAGAACCTGAGCCTGAGCCCATGTCACAACATTTTCACATTGAGGGAGAGCCATTGATAACAAGCTAAGCATGTAATCACACTTTATTCATTTAGGTAAGGAGAGTGTAATAATAAACGTAATATGAAGAGATGAAAAACATCAAATTAAACTCAGATGCATTTCATGCATACATGTTAGTGTCAAAAACAAGACAAACATTGTCACCAAAAAAATCTTGCATGAAGGGAAGTACATTGTCACACTCACCTTTAGATGTAGAACTGGTAGGTGTTGTGGAAGTGACTGTAAGAATATTACGTAATATTTACAAGATAAAAGATACTAATTAAGATTTAGAAGAAATACTGTCTTCCTTGTGAGGGCATTAATTACGGAGGGTTAGAATTTCAATACCACAGTCCAGTCTAATACCATCCTCACATTTAAATCAGATGATTAATCAGATTAACCAGAAACATGCTCACCTGCTGTACTGGAGCTGGCTGATGTTGTGGAAGTGACTGTCAGTATATGACACGTAACATTTACAAGATTGAAACAGATTTATTAAGTAAGATTAACTGATCTACTGTGTCCTTAATGAAGACATTAATTGTGTTGGGTTAGCGTTTCAACACCATAGTCCAGTCTAACATCATCCTCACCTTTAGATGTAAAACTGGTAGATGTTGTGGAATCGACTGTAAATAAATGACATGTAACATTGGCCATATTAAAACTATATTAATTAAGATTAAGATGAACTGCTGTGTTCTTCATGAGGATATTTATTATGGAGGGTAAGTATTTCAATACCACAGTCTAATTTAACATCAATCTCACCTGTAGAAGCGGAACTGGTAGATGTTGTGGACGTGATTGGCTGTATAGAAACTGAAAGAATAATAGATGTAATCAGATGATGAATCAGACTCAGGTGCCAAATTAACCGGTTCCTTATAAACATAATAATTATGGAGGAGCAGCTTTTGTAAGCCACATTCAGTCCAGAAACAAATTATGCAGTTGTTTAAAAACTTTTTTTGTGCACAACGTGTGTATAAATCTTTCAGAATATCTGATCTTCACAGCTCTGGTGGATCGCTTGCTGTAGCAGCACAGATGTGTCAAATGTGTCAAAGTTCAAATGTGTCAATGAAACATCACACTTTTGTGTCACTCTTCATCAGGAGAGCTCCAGTCCTGCAGACTTCAGTTCCAACCCTTTTCTGAATCACCTGCATGTAATTAGCAAATAATCCTGAGCACCTTAATTGGCTAGTTCAGGTGCGTTTGACTGGGTTTGGAGCAGAAATCTGAAGAACAGAAGCTCTCCAGCAGCAGGTCTGAAGACCCCCTGCTCTAGATGAGATCAGGTCACTACATGATGATTATGTCAACATTGAGCGTTTTCTTATCTTCCTTTGCTGTAGCACACATGCCTTATAAACACACAATTACAGCAGCAAACTAACATTATAAAGTCATGCTCAAGAGCCCAGTTAAAGATCACACAGTGATTAAAGAGTCACAATGTGTTACATTACCAGTGGAGATGGTCACTGCTGTGATGGCTGTAGAGCTGGTGTTAATGCTGCGAACATCTGAAAGTTTGGATGAATAGAGATTAATGAACAGAGACACAGATACCATAAATGTGTATAAAGATCTTATGTAAGTATAATCACCTGCACAGTATGCGGAATAGCACACAGTTGGACTAACAAGCTCATAAACATAATAACTGCCTGGACATGCTTTGACTTTAATGGAGTAAGACCTGTAATAACAGCAGTAATTGTCCCAGTGACCACAGACATCTCGAGTGACAACTCCATCCTCAATTCTTGGGTGTCCATCAGGTATCCACAGTGTTACATGAGTGCCACAGCCATAGGTCGTAATACACGTCTCTGGGATATGTGCACTCATACCATTAATTAAGAGACGATACCAGCCACTCCAGGTGACGTTAGTGTCACACTTGTGATATTGATGCATGTAATGTATATTATTGATGTCTCTCCATGGTTCATCCAGCACAGTGTAGTTGTAGCAAGGGTCAGAGAGATTAGCTGTTATGTAAACATTTTAAGTAATTAACATCACTTGTTTGTTTTATCTATTTATATATTATTAACACGTTATGACACCATAAAGCAGAATTGCCTTGACTTATACAGTACAAATAAATATTAATAACACATTGTAAAAAAAGAAAGTTGCGTCAACTTACAAAAATAAGGCAACTTATTGCAAGCGCTTTTTTGAGTAAACTTAACAAACGGGGATGGAAGTCCACCCAACTTAAAATAACTTAATATCACAAGTTGTCACAACATAAATAGTCATGTTAACCTAAAAAATATCAGAACAAAATATTTTTTGTTTACTGAACTTAAGGCCTATTATCTATAAGCATACACAATTTTGAAGTGAAATGACACTCAGCCAAGTATGGTGACCCATACTCAGAATTCATGCTCTACATTTAACCCATCCAAAGTGTACACACACACACACACACACACACACACACTCTAACCACTAGGCCATGACTTCATATCATTCAAATAGTCTAAATAAATCAAAGAACATAACACGGGTCAAATTACTTTTTTTATTATTGAAAGTTTGTGTCCAAAGCACAAGGACATACCCAGTCTTGTATATTAACTTCTTTACTCAATGCTTTTTACACTGAACTCAACACATGGTATATAATGCATGTTAAATAAATCCAGTGTTAATTATACCTTCATACGTTAGCAGTCTTGTGGCATGAAGTCACATGTATTTAACATTTTTGTTTGTTTTTAAAGGAACTATGACGTGAAAATTACTATATTGCGTATTTTAACATCAACCTAACCCACTGGGCAAAGTTACGTCCACACAGCAAAATCCCCAGTGTTAATTTAACACTCTGAGTGTGGACACATATAAACACTGAAGCAGTGTTGAAGTTAATGAGATAATTGAGAAGTTAATTGAGTTATGATTTTGATTGACACTATGATGGTGACACACAAATTGTGATTTTCTCGTTTGTTGCTTCTGCTTGTTAACATCAGGTGTCTTCAATAATGGTCAATCATAACTCAATTAACTTCTTAATTATCTCATTAACTTCAACTCTGCTTCATTGTTTATATGTGTCCACACTCAGAGTGTTAAATTAACACTGGGGATTTTGCTGTGCAGTGGATGTCTTTTTATGTCTTTGCAGACGTTGAAAAGACGTCCACTGAGGAGACAGAATGTTTTTATGATGTCTTTTTTTTTTTAATTTTATGTCTTTTGTACATCCGCTATAGATGTTCACAGATCCTCCTTACAAGGTTATGTGACTTTATTTCTGTCAGACATCTAGGTAAGCTCTTATTGAGAATTAACAGAGGTTTAAATGTTGATACTTGATTAATTTGAAGTCACCATTGTGGTGATCCCTGTTTGGTTTAGTTGGGATCTTGGTCCAGTTACTTTTTGTGTACTTTTTGACCATTATTGAAGACACCTGATGTATGCATGTATGCACACACAAATTTTGATTTTGTCGGTTGATGATTCTGTTTGTTAACATCATGTGTCTTCAGTAATGGTTAATCATAACTCAATTAACTTCTTAATTATCTCATTAACTTCAACTCTGCTTCATTGTTTATATGTGTCCACACTCAGAGTGGGAAGTCGTTGCCTAATGGTTAGAGAGTCGGACTCGCAATTGAAGGGGTTGTGAGTTCCAGTCTTGAGGCCGACATGCATGTACAGTGCTCTCTCCACCTTCGATACCACGACTGAGGTGCCCTTGTGCAAGGCACCGAAGTGCCGCAGCATAAATGGCTGCCGTGTGTGTGTGTGTGTGTTAAAAGCAGAGTATGGGTCACCATACTTGGCCGTATGTCACTTTTCACTTGAATTAACACTGGAGATTTCACTGTGTAGTCTGCAGACTGCAGCTCTAACTGGTTTGTCAGTTTTGTTGGCTAAAGAAGATGACCTGTGTTCTTTGTGCTTCTAGTTGTTTACTTTGTGTTTATTAACGCCAATAAATCTCAATCTCAACTTTGACTTAGTCTTTAATAATATTTAAACATATATCCAAATGCAGAACCTAATATAAGTAAATTATGTCTGAAAACAACGTTCCGAGCAAGTAGGTCAGAGGTTCTAGAAATCCTTGAGCCTAGGGGCCTGTGTGGACCTTATTTCGACCCATCCCCATGTCACAACATTTTCACATTGAGGGAGAGCGATCACTCTTTATTCATTTAGGTAAGGAGAGTGTAATAAAAAATGTAATATGAAGAGATGAAAATCATCAAATCACACTCAGATACATTTCATGCATACATGTTACTGTCAAAACAAGAAATTGTCACCAAAAAAGTATTGGATAATGGGAAGTACAGTATCACAATCACCTTTAGATGTATATGACATGTAATACAACATAAAATATACTAATTAACTACTATGTTCTTTGTGAGGACATTAATTTTGTAGGGTTAGCATTTTAATACCACAGTCCAGTCTAACATCATCCTCACCTTTAGATGTAAAACTGGAAGATGTTGTGGAATCGTCTGTAATTAAATGACATGTAACATTTACAAGACAAAATAGATACTAATAGAGATTTAGATGAACTACTGTGTTCTTCGTGAGGACATTCATTATGGAGGGGTAAGCGTTTCAATACCAGAGTCCAGTCCAGAGGTGGACATTCCAGGAGCCAGAAAGTAAAATACCTACCATTAACTCAGCAGCTGATTTCATCAGAGGAGGAATCAAGTCATTCCTTCAAAGCAGAGGTGGAGAGTCCAGGGGTCAGAAAGTCCTGCCATATGTTTATTCCACCCATGAACCCAGCAGCTGATTTCACCAGAGGAGGAATCAAGTCATTCCTTTCAAGTCACAAACAAGTCTCAAGTTATATCCCAAGTCCTCAAAGAGTTAAAGTCAATGAGATAATTAAGTGACTAATTAATTGATAATTCTGCATTAGTGATGAACACCTGCTGTTAACAATCAAATCACTGAAGAAAAGAGAAACACAAGAACTACAACTGACTTTAAGCACAGACTTGGATGAAATCAACTGGAAGAAAAAAAGAAAAAAAAACTTTGTCACCATAATTGTGGTGAGTCCACCATCATGGAGATCAGTGTTTGCTTTAGTTGGGCTCTTGATCCTTTTAATAATTCAAAGTAATTTGCTTTTAAACACTTGCGGTTGTGTTACGTAGTAAACATTAACACATTGCTGAATTAAAAGCTTGAAGTAGAAAATTTAATTGCCCTTTTTTCATCTAAAACATTTTAATTAAATTCATGAAGGTGTCTCTCTTTGGTTTGTTAAATTATGTTCAGCAATTACTGAACTACAAAAAAAGTCCTATTAAACAAATATTATTGTAATGCTTAAATATTGGGGGGAAAAAAAATTGTACAGGCTCGGGATTTTAGACATGAGCACTTATCATATGATCCTCAACAGTGGTTACAATAATTATTCATGCTACAGTGCATGATGGGAGTTTTTACTATGGTGTAACCCAGCATGCACTTCAGCTTGAAGCGTTTTGTTGATTGTCACCATTGTTGAGATTCATATGCTGGATCATGATGTCTGTGCGTCTTATTAGGAAAAGATTTCAAAAATGTATATTTATTACATACATTAGGAAATGTATTCATTCTAGTGATTAAACCAACGGTTCCACAAGGTAGGTTATTTAAAAACTGAACATTTGTTAATAATAAATACATAAAATTGTTTTGGAAATAAACAGGCTGATGCCTAATAATTACTACATCATGTAAAACCAGCTAGTAACGGTTTTCTGCACAGCACTGATCGCACTGCTTTATAACAGCACATGTACTTTTACAGAGAAATATATAACACAGAGGGAAGCCAAAGGTCAAGAGCCCAACTGAAGCAAACACTGATCACCATGATGGTGGCATAATTCTAACCAATAAAACATCAGCATCTGATCCTCTGTAACGCACAATAACAGCAGGTGTTCATCACCAATGCACAATCATAATTTAATTAGTCTCTTAATTATCTCATTGACTTTAACTCTTTGATGATTTGAGATTTGAGTTGAGACTAGTTTGTGACTTGGAAGGAATGACTTGTTTCCTCCTCTGGTGAAATCAGCTGCTGAGTTCATGGGTGGAGCAAAAATGTGGCAGGACTTTTACTTTCTGACCCCTGGACTCTCCACCTCTGCTTCAAAGTCACCAACAAGTCTCAAGTTAAATCCCAAGTCCTCAAAGAGTTAAAGCTGCAATATGTGATTTGTGTAATTGACCACAAGAGGGCGCATTTCCAACAATAACAAAGGTGAAGCTTGATGACTCTATGAAGCAGGTGACGAAGGGAGATATCGTTTTTAATGCGTTTTCACCATAGCAATGTATCTAAATTGGATAAACGAATCATGATCACGGATGAGGTAATTAATTTGTTTTTGTATTACCTGTATATCTGATCGTATTATTTTATGTCATCATAATGAACTGCAAGGAAAGTGAAATGTTATACTATATGTAACCCCTCTCTCCCGGGTCCTCTCTGACGCACCTCGCACTCGCGATGAGTGGGGCTTGAACCCGGGTCTTCAGCATGGGAGGCGGACACACTAACAAGGAGGCTAAATGGCTACAGCCACTAGCGTCTGTCACTAGTGCGTCTCTTGAGATCGGGAGTGAGGTTTACCTGCACAGCACTACTTGCTGGCCTCCGTTACATATATTATGCCGTTACAACTTACAGCTATTTGTTAAATGATTTGTTGGGTTAATGTTGTGCAGTGTTACGTGTTTATGGTTAATGCCGTGTTGTTTAACGTACTCAAACCAATCATTCTAAAAGTAAATTTGAATGAACATTTGCAAGTAATGACTAAATATATTTTTAACAACACATATCCGACTGTATTTAATTGTACTGCCATAATCTCGGTCACTACACGTGATAAAAATCCTTACCTTAGTACAAAGAGCAATATAACAGTCCATTTGCCACGTTATGTTATTTTCTCACAGGTAACGTTATTGATTAAAAAAATGCTACAGTGACAGAATGTACAGGCATGTGGTGTAATTCATATCTATTAAAATCATCTTTACTGTAACTATTACGTTACTTGTACAATAACAAAATAAATAATTGATTTGCTTACCTGTCTATCAATACACTCGCGAGAGCAGAGTATCTGTCAAGTCCAAGATTTTCGCGCAGCTCTCTCCATCTCGTAAACGCCTGGCCGATATTTGTCCTGGTTTTATTCCTCCGTTTGTCACACAGTCTGCGTGTATCCGAATATGGACGCTTACGTTTTACTGGCACTTCAATGCTCGCCAAAGAGTAATCGTGATCCATAACAACGACAACCAAACCATACGCGCGGCTATAACATAACCACCACTTCCGCATTTGACCATGTGACATTTGACCGGTGTGGTGGAACATCACATGGTCTACACCGGAAACAAAGTATAGAGTGGACATTGCGTCACACTGTAAAAAGTGATTCTCTATATTTATTCAATAAAATTGTGTCAAAAATTTACAAGCAATATTATTAATTAAATTTAACACATTTTAATTAAGTAGAATTAACCATTCAAAATGAGTAGAATAACATTATGTAAAATTTACACAAAAATATTGATTTAATTGGATGAAAAACAAACAAACAAAAAAACACTATTCTAAAGAATACTACGCTATGCATGCCAGGCCAGTAGTTGGCGATCATGAAACACCCTTCGAAAACATTATATGCATGCATATGACATCAGCCTTTTTACAAATTCACATTTTTGCTGCTTACATAGATATGATAAAGGCAGCATGTTCAAAAGGTTGTAAGGCCCCCAAAACAGAATTATTGAAGACACCTAAAGTTCACGAACAGAATCACTGAAGGAAAAAAAAAATAATTAATGTCCTTACCATTGTAGTGGTCAGTGTTTTGCTTTAGTTGGACTCTTGACCCTTAAAATTTTAAAAAGATTTTTTTTGGTTTTGAGTTGTGATACAGCAGCTAGACAAGCCAAGAAGGAAATGAGATCAGGTGGTGTTATTTGTTTTTGCGTCATCATTTGATCTGGGTTTCTGAGTTGGGTGTGTCTTATCAATGACAGATGTCCTGTGGTTGTACAATATAAGTTTAGGTGCTTTCAGCATTATCTGAGAAATTCTTAGAAGCACCTCTGATCAAAACCTTATTAAAAAAAAGTTTTTTTTCTTGTAGGCACACAGACATCAAGAATCAGCCTGAGAACCTCAACAATGGTGACCATCAAAAAGCATGTTCCACTGCATTGGTGCCACCAATCAAAACTCATTTATGGCTCCCATCATGCTTTGCGGCATGAATAAATTATGAGGAACAATTCTATAGTAACTTGTTTTGTGATTCTTACAGTTCGTCTGAATATGCTGGTTCTTGATGTCACTGTCTGCCAAAAGAAAGTTCCCCTCTCTCAATCAGAATTAATTAATAACCAACACCACATGATCATCTTTTTTTCTTAGTTAAGCTAGCTGTTATAACTGAGTTACAACAGCAACGCAAAAAGTAATGTTAAAACATCAAGGGTCAAGAGCACAACTAAAGCAAACACTGATCACTATAATGGTAACCAATAATTTACCCTTTGATTCTGTTTGTGAACTTTTGGTGTCTTTAATAACTCTGTTTCGGCGGCCTTAAGACACAGCCTTTTGAACATGATGCCTGTATCATATTTATGTAAGCAACAAAAATGTGAATTTGTAAAAATGCTGATGTCATTTGCATGCATATAATGTTTTCGAAGGGTCTTTCATGATCGCCAACTACTGGCCTTGCATGCATAACATAGTATTCTTTAGCATAGGGTTTTTATTTATTTTTTTGTCCAATGAAATCAATATTTTTGTGTAAATTTCATTTAATTTTTTCATGTTATTCTACTCATTTTGAATGATTATTTCTACTTAATTAAAATGTGTTAAATTTAATTAATAATATTGCTTGTAAATTATTGACACAATTTTATTGAATAAATATAGAGAATCACTTTTTACAGTGCACTGAGAGGCGACATTTCTTTTCCGGGACGGCCAGTTATTTAAAATCGGAATTTCTCTGAAATAAAAAATATTTGGAGACTTTTGAGATATTGTAAGGATGAAATATATCACACTGTGCAAGTTATTTTCGGAAATTTTATTACAAAATTCCTCCATATTGGAGCTTTAACGTTAATGAGATAATTAAGTGACTAATTAAATGATGATTGTGCATTGATGATGAACAGCTGCTGTTAACAATCAACATCACTGAAGAAAAGAGAAACACAAGAGCTATAACTGACTATAAGCACAGCCTTGGATGAAATCAGTTGGAAGGAAAATTAAAAATAACTTTGTCACCATAATTGTGGTCAGTATTTGCTTCATTTGGGCTCTTGAGCCTCTTAATGGTTTTGATAAGTTTTCTTCAAAACGAGTGTGTTACTGTTTTACAGCAAACATTTGTGCAATGCAGGAACAAATGAGGAAGGGATATGATACATTTACACCATAATACTTCAATATCAAGAGTAACTGAAAACAGTTTAGGATTATGCATTTAGTCATGATCGTGACAAACGTCGAAGTACCTTTTTTTTGTGTGCTGCAGTTTCACTGGGACAATTATCCAAACTCTAAAATTCTGAAAAAACATATTATTCTCAATATAGTCACCAGCTCTTTGTACCTATATGTTTATTGTATACCACTGATCTCTCATCTCTACAAAACCACATATAGGGCTACAGAGAGAGACCTAGCACAATCAATCAAGGGTCAAGAGCACAACTAATCCAAACACTGATCTCCATGATGGTGGCATCATTTTAACCATTAAAACATCAACATATGATCCTCTGTAATTCTCAATAATAGCAGGTGTTAATCATTAATGCACAATCAACATTTAATTAGTTACTTAATTATCTCATTAACTTTAACTCTTTGAGGACTTGGGATTTGACTTGAGACTAGTTTGTGTCTTAAAAGGAATGAATTGGTTCCTCCTCTGGTAAAATCAGCTGCTGAGTTCATGGGTGGAATAAACATATGGCAGGACTTTTACTTTCTGGCTCCTGGAATGTCCACCTCTGGTCCAGTCTAACATCATTCTCACCTGTAGAAGCAGAACTGGTAGATGTTGTGGAAGTGAATGGCTGTATAGAAACTGAAAGAATAATAGATGGAATCAGATGATGAATCAGACTCATAGGCCAAATTACGCTGTTACTCATGAACATGATAATTACGGAGGCGCATCTTTTGTAAGCCACATTCAGTCCAGAAACAAATTATGCAGTTGTTTAAAACTTATTTTTTGTGCCAAATGTGTGTATAAATCTTTCAGAATATCTGATCTATCACGGTAAAAAAGTGTGCCATTAAATAACAGTAATTTACTGGCAGCAGGGGTGCCAGTTAGGTACTGTTAATTTACAACTCTTAATTTTTTTTTACAGTGTTTTACCATAATTATACCATGGAAATTAACTCCACTCCCACTGCTTCAAACAGTTTGAGTTTAAAAACTAGTATTCATAAGATGTTAGTACAGTGAACTAATTTAATTTGAGTCCACTGAGAAGGAATATTTCTGAATATAAAACTGCAAACACTTAATGTGTAATAGTAAAGTAACTAATAGCATGACTTTTACTTAAATCACAGCAGCTCATTGTCAGCTATAGCAGATATGCATGTACTGAAATACCTAAGTATGCATCATGAATAACTAGAGATCAATTAATCAGATAATTAGACTCCAAATTAATTCAGCAATACTTTAAGCCAATGTAGTAGATAATGATTATCAGAAACAGCCATAATAACTCTGGTGGATCATAGTTGATAGTGCAAAGCTCAAATATGTCAATGATAAATAACACTTTTGTTTGTAGAATAGAAATCTCTAATTCTTCATCCGTAGAGCTCCAGTCCAAACTTGCCTGAAATTAGCAAATAAACCTGAGCACCTTGCTTAGCTAGTTCAGGTGTGTTTGATAGGGTTTGGAGCAGAAATCTGCAGGGCAGTAGCTCTACAGGAGCAGGTCTGAAGACCCCCTGCTCTAGATGAGATCAGGTCACTACATGATGGTTATGTTTAACATCAAGGGTTTTCTTGTCTTCCTTTGCTGTAGCACACATGCCTTATCACTGTAAAACCCATCAAGTAACTTAAACTTAAACTAAAAACGGTAGAGTAAACAGATATCCTTAAAAACCTGACAAATTAGGTTTACTCAAACTGTTTGAGGAAACTGATTGCCTTAAACCAGGGATCCTCACATCTGGACCTCGAGATCCACTTTCCTGCAGAGTTTAGCGCTAACCCTAATCAAACACACCTGAGCATGCTAATCAGTGTCAATCAATGTCTTTGGGATCATTCGAAAATGGCAGACAGGTGACTTTAATCAGGGTTGGAGTTAAACTCTGCAGTGCATTGGACCTCCAGAGTAAGATTTGAGGAAGGGGGCCTTAAACCATGTAAGTACTCTGAAATTAATTCAGTTGAGTTCACTGAAAGAAGATATACATTGCAATTAAATAATTAAGTGATTAATTGAGAATTAGTGATGAACTCCTGCTGATAACAAACAAAATTACTGAAGAAAAGAAAGGAACTACAACTGACTTCAGACACAGCCTCACTAAAACCCAGAGGTGGGACTTTCAAGTCACAAGCAAGTCTTCATGTCATATGCCAAGTCCTCAAAGAGTTAAAGTTAATGAGATAATTAAGTAACTAATTAAATGTTGATTGTGCATTAATGATTAACACCTGCTGTTATTGAGAACTACAGAGGATCAGATGTTGATGTTTTATTGGTTAAAATGATGCAACCATATTGGAGGTCAGTGTTAGTTTTAGTTGTACTCTTGACCTTTGACTGTTGTGTTAGATCTCTTTCTGCAGCAGTTGCATGAGATGCTGTAAAAGCAGAGCTAAGATATTATCTTTCTGTATATGAAAAGCTAGTTATCACAATCTGGTCTGATTACAGTAAAATTAACATTTGTTTTATTTGAGTTATAAATAATCAACCCGGTTAAACTACAGCATGCTACACAAATTATAGTGAGTGAATTTTAAGTCTATTAAGTGCAGACAAAATTTGAGCTCCACTACTCTGTAGACAGACATAGATATCAAGAACCAGCATATGACTCTCAACAGTGGTGACAATCAACAAAATGTTGCATGCTGGGTAACACCATAATAAAAACTCATCATGCACTGCAGTATGAGAAATTGTCACCACTGTTGAGGATCGTGTGATAAGTGTTCATGTCTAAAAGCCTGAACTGATATTGTCTTTTTTGTCTTTCAACATTAAAGAATTGCAGTCGTGTTTGTTTGGTGGGGCCTTTTCTTTTTAATTCAGTGCAATAATACAGTGTCATTCAACAATCCAAAAATAAAGTCTGTTTCATGATGTTCAGTCATCATGCGTTATAAACAGAAAAAGCATAAAATCATCAGTTACTGTAAAGTTTGATTCAGCAATGCATACATGTTTGTTTCAAAAACATTACTGCGATTGTTTTGAAACAAATTCCTTTGATTTATTAAAAGGGTCAAGAGACTACCTAAAGCAAACCTTGACCACTATTATGGTGGCATAGTGTTATTATTTTTTTGTTTTGTTTTTTGTAGTTCTTGTGTTTCTCTTTTCTTCAGTAATGTTGATTGTTACCAGCAGATGTTAATCACTAATGTACAATCATCATTTAATTAGTCACTTAATTATCTCATTAACTTTAACCCTTTGAGGACTTGGGATATGACTTGAAGACTTGCTTGTGACTTGAAAGTCCTACCTCTGCTAAAACCTGACAAGTTATGTTAACTCAAACCGTTTGAGTAAACCGATTGCCTTAAACAATTTAAGTTTTAATACTAACAGTTATGAGTACTCTGAACTTTATTCAGTTGCGTTCAGAGAAAGAAGCTATACATTGCAATTAAGTAATTAAGTTATTAATTGAGCACTGATCTCTAACATGGTTACTTCAAATGAAACAATAAATCAACATCTAAACCTTAGTTCATTCTCAATAAGATCTTCTGTAGACGTCTGACAGAAATAAAGTCAGTCTGGTTATTAATAAGTGGAGCTGGTGATGCTGTTTGTGGGGTTGTTTAATCAGATCCTGAGAGATTTCATGTATTTGATTTCAGTTGATTTCATCTAAGGCTGTGTCTGAAGTCAGTTGTAGTAGTTCTTGTGTTTCTCTTTTCTTCAGTCATTCTGTTTGTTAACAGCAGCTGTTCATCACTAATGCTCAATCAGCACTTTTTTTAATCACTTAAATACTTAATTGCAATTTTTTTTTTTTTTTACTTACATGGTTTAAATCAGGCAATCTGTTTACTCAAACGGTTTGAGTTAGGTTTACTTGTCAGGTTTTACAGTGTAAACACACAACTACAGCAGCAAACTAACATTATAAAGTCATGCTCAAGAGCCCAGTTAAAGATCACACAGTGATTAAAGAGTCACAATGTGTTACATTACCAGTGGAGATGGTCACTGCTGTGATGGCTGTAGAGCTGGTGTTAATGCTGCGAACATCTGAAAGTTTGGATGAATAGAGATTAATGAACAGAGACACAGGTACCATAAATGTGTATAAAGATCTTATGTAAGTTTAATCACCTGCACAGTATGCGGAATAGCACACAGTTGGACTAACAAGCTCATAAACATAATAACTGCCTGGACATGCTTTGACTTTAATGGGGTAAGAACCATGATAACAGCAGTAATTGTCCCAGTGACCACAGACATCTCGAGTGACAACTCCATCCTCAATTCTTGGGTGTCCATCAGGTATCCACAGTGTGACATGAGTACCACAGCCATAGGTCGTAATACACGTCTCTGGGATATGTGCACTCAGACCATTAATTAAGAGACGATACCAGCCACTCCAGGTGACGTTGGTGTCACACTTGTGATATTGATGCATGTAATGTATATTATTGATGTCTCTCCATGGTTCATCCAGCACAGTGTAGTTGTAGCAAGGGTCAGAGAGATTAGCTGTTATGAAAACATTTTAAGAAATTACAATTTTTCTTACCAACTGTTTCATTTATAATATGTATCCAGTATTGCTGCTCAAGACATTTATATCTCTATTTATATATTATTAACACGTTATGACACCATAAAGCAGAATTGCCTTGACTTATACAGTACAAATAAATATTAATAACACATTGTAAAAAAAGAAAGCTGCGTCAACTTACAAAAATAAGGCAACTTATTGCAAGCGCTTTTTTGAGTAAACTTAACAAACGGGGATGGAAGTCCACCCAACTTAAAATAACTTAATATCACAAGTTGTCACAACATAAATAGTCATGTTAACCTAAAAAATATCAGAACAAAATATGTTTTGTTTACTGAACTTAAGGCCTATTATCTATAAGCATACACAATTTTAAAGTGAAATGACACTCAGCCAAGTATGGTGACCCATACTCAGAATTCATGCTCTGCATTTAACCCATCCAAAGTGTACATGCACGCACACGCACACACACACACACGCACACACACACACACTCTAACCACTAGGCTATGTCTTCATATCATTCAAATAGTCTAAATAAATAAAAGAACATAACACGGGTCAAATTACTTTTTTTATTATTGAAAGTTTGTGTCCAAAGCACAAGGACATACCCAGTCTTGTATATTAACTTCTTTACTCAATGCATTTTACACTGAACTCAACACATGGTATATAATGCATGTTAAATAAATCCAGTGTTAATTATACCTTCATACGTTAGCAGTCTTGTAGCATGAAGTCACATGTATTTAACATTTTTGTTTGTTTTTAAAGGAACGATCACGTGAAAATTACTATATTGCGTATTTTAACATCAACCTAACCCACTGGGCAAAGTTACGTCCACTCAGCAAAATCCCCAGTGTTAATTTAACACTCTGAGTAGGGCTGGTCGATATATCTAACGATATGATCATGCGCATCTAATCAATAAAGCTGCTTCCGTGATCACCGCTAAAATCTCCATCACCTGCTTATAATTGGAGTGGCATTTAATAGACAGCAGAGGTGGGACTTTCAAGTCACAAGCAAGTCTTCAAGTCATATCCAAATCCTCAAAGGGTTAACGTTAATGAGATAATTAAGTGACTAATTAAATGATGAATGTGCATTAATGATGAACTTCTGCTGTTAACAATCAACATCACTGAAGTAAAGAGAAACACAAGAACTAC
Source organism: Carassius auratus (assembly GCF_003368295.1). NCBI lineage: Eukaryota > Metazoa > Chordata > Actinopteri > Cypriniformes > Cyprinidae > Carassius > Carassius auratus. The sequence continues at coordinate 8,182,084 of NC_039243.1, forward strand.
AACTGAATTTAGCCACAGCCTTCAACTGAAAAAAAAAAAAAAAAAAACACTATGTCACCATAATTGTGGTCAGGGTTTGCTTTAGGTAGTCTCTTGACCCTTTTACTAATTCAAAGCAATTTGATTCAAAACAATTGCAATATTGTTTTAGCAACAAACATGTATGCATTGCTGAATCAAACCTTGTAGTGACAGATGATCTTGTGCTTTTTCTGCTTTTATCTCATGTTGATTTGGACAAGATAGTCTTCTTTGGATTGTTGACTGACATTCAGCTTTTACCAGAGTTGGGACTTTCAATTCACAAGCAAGTCTTCAAGTCATATCCCAAGTCCTCAAAGGGTTAAAGTTAATGACATAACTAAGTGACTAATTAAATGATGATTGTTAATGATGAACACCTGCTGTACTTGAGAATTACAGAGGATCAGATGTTGATGTTTTATTGGTTAAAGTGATGCAACCATAATGGAGATCAGCGTTTGCTTTAGTGGGGCTCTTGACCCTTGATTGTCATGTTAGATCTCTTTATGTAGCATTGCATGAGGTGCTATAAAGCAGAGAGAAGAAATTAATCTGTATGTGATAGGTGGTCAGATTACAATCAAATTAACATTAGCTCTATTTAAGTTTAGCATAATCAACCCAGTAAAAGTACACTATGGAAAAAAAAATTAAAGTGAATTTTAAATCTACTAAGTGCATACAACATTTGCATAACTATACTCTGTAGACACACACAGACATCAAGAACCAGCATATGACTCTCAACAGTGGTGACAATCAACAAAATGTTGCATGCTGGGTAAAAACTCCCGTCATGCACTGCAGTATGAAAAATTGTCACCACTGTTGAGGATCGTGTGATAAGTGTGTTTGTCTAAAAACCTGAACTGATTGTCTCCTTTTGTGTTTTTCAACATTGAAGCATTGTGATTATTTCTACTTCAGTACAGTAATAGCTGAGTGTCAGTCTACTATCCAAAGATAAACACAATTTCATTATGTTCAGTCATCATGAGTTATAAGCAGAAAAAGCATAAGATCATCTGTTACTGCAAGGTTCGACTCAACAATGCATACATGTTTGTTGGTAAAACAATATTGCAATTGTTTTGAATCAAATTGGTTTGAATTAGTAAAAGGGTCAAGACACTACTTAAAGCAAACCTTGACCACAATTATGGTGGCATAGTGTTTTCTTTTCTTTTACTTTTTTTTCAGTTGAAGGCTGTGGCTAAATTCAGTTGTAGTTCTTGTGTTTCTCTTTACTTCAGTGATGTTGATTGTTAACAGCAGATGTTCATCACTAATGCACAATCATCATTTAATTAGTCACTTAATTATCTCTTTAGCTTTAACCCTTTGAGGACTTGAATATGACTTGAAGACTTGCTTGTGACTTGAAAGTCCCACCTCTGATAGACGGAGCCGTAGATCGCTGACAAGCCACGCCATATCCCGTTCATTATCGAAGGCGATTCACCTGCGGTAATGAACGCGATATGGCGTGGCTTGTCAGCGATCTACGGCTCTGTCTATTAAATGCCACTCCAATTATAAGCAGGTGATGGAGATTTTAGCGGTGATCACGGAAGCAGCTTTACTGATTAGATGCGCATGATCATATCGTGCGATATATCGCCCAGCCCTAACTCTGAGTGTGGACACATATAAACACTGAAGCAGTGTTGAAGTTAATGAGATAATTAAGAAGTTAATTTAGTTATGATTGACCATTATTGAAGACACCTGATGTTAACAAGCAGAATCACCAAATGAGAAAATCACAATTTGTGTGTCACCATTATTGTGGTCAGTGTTTGCTTTAGTTGGGATCTTGACCCCTTCAGTTATAAACTTTAGATTTTGTGTGGTTGTGGTAACTGAGTTGTAACATGCAGACAGACCAAAGCCAAGGCAAACTTATGGATTTTATTGTGTTTTGGACTAATTGTTATGGAGTGACCTGAATGGCTGAGTTCAGGTTTCTTTACAGTGTACATAAATTAGGTGGATAAGAAGTGGTCCAGCATTTCTGGCATAATATGACATGTTTTTAAAAGTTAGTTCTACATAAAGAAAGAGTTCTTTAGTTTAGACACACAGAGATCAAGAATCAGTATGAGCGTCACAACAACGGTGACCATCAAAAGAGCATGTTGTAGCCAACAAAAACTCAACCATGGCTCCCATCATGCATTGCAGCATTAATAAATTATGAGCTTTTTTAGTAACTAGTTTTGTGATGTTCAGAGTAGATCTGTTTATCTGAATATGCTGTTTTTCACCGTTGTTGAGATTCATATGCTTATTCTTGTTATCTGTGTGTGCCTAAAATTAAATCTCTTCAATAAAAAGAAATAAATAAATTTTGAATCGCAGGAGATGCTTACAAAATGTATAGAAAATTCAGACTCTCTCATTGTGGAATCAAAGCTGTTACAATCAATAATGATTGATAATAATGATGAACCTGTAAATGAGTTCAGTGATTAAGGTCAAGCAACAATTGCATTAAAACATTATTATCACCACCCAATGATTTTTACTCTTGGCTTGACACATAAATCTGAAAATTAAAAAGTTACAAGGCAAAATCCCAACTAAAGCAAACACTGACCACTATGATGGTGACACACAAATTGTGATTTTCTCGTTTGGTGATTCTGCTTGTTAACATCAGATGTCTTCAATAATGGTCAATCATAACTCAATTAACTTATTAATTATCTCATTAACTTCAACTCTGCTTCATTGTTTATATGTGTTTTATAATGTATTTTTGCTGTGCAGTGGATGTCTTTTTATGTCTTTGCAGACGTTGAAAAGACGTCCACTGAGGAAACAGAATGTTTTTATGATGTCTTTTTTTTTTAAATGTATGTCTTCTATACATCTGCTATAGATGTTCACAGATCCTCCTTACAAGGTTATGTGACTTTATTTCTGTCAGACATCTAGAGAAGCTCTTATTGAGAATTAACAGAGGTTTAAATGTTGATACTTGATTCATTTGAAGTCACCATTGTGGTGATCCGTGTTTGGTTTAGTTGGGATCTTGGTCCAGTTACTTTTTGACCATTATTGAATACACCTGATGTATGCATGTATGCACACACAAATTGTGATTTTCTAGTTTGTTGATTCTGCTTGTTAACATCATGTGTCTTCAGTAATGATCAATCATAACTCAATTAACTTCAATTCTGCTTCATTGTTTATATGTGTCCACACTCAGAGTGGGAAGTCATTGCCTAATGGTTAGAGAGTCGGACTCGCAATCGAAGGATTGTGAGTTCCAGTCTTGAGGCCGACATGCATGTACAGTGCTCTCTCCACCTTCGATACCACGACTGAGGTGCCCTTTTGCAAGGCACCGAAGTGCCGCAGCATAAATGGCTGCCATGTGTGTGTGTTAAAAGCAGAGTATGGGTCTCCATACTTGGCAGTATGTCACTTTTCACTTGAATTAACACTGGAGATTTCACTGTGTAGTCTGCAGACTGCAGCTCTAACTGGTTTGTCAGTTTTGTTGGCTAAAGAAGATGACCTGTGTTCTTTGTGCTTCTAGTTGTTTACTTTGTGTTTATTAACGCCAATTAATCTCAATCTCAACTTTGACTTAGTCTTTAATAATATTTAAACATATATCCAAATGCAGAACCAAATATAAGTAAATTATGTCTGAAAACAACGTTCCGAGCAAGTAGGTCAGAGGTTCTAGAAATCCTTGAGCCTAGGGGCTTGTGTGGACCTTAATTCGACCGATCCCCATGTCACAACATTTTCACATTGAGGGAGAGCGATCACACTTTATTCATTTAGGTAAGGAGAGTGTAATAAAAAATTTAATATGAAGAGATGAAAATCATCAAATCACACTCAGATACATTTCATGCATACATGTTAGTGTCAAAAACAAGAAAGTGTCACCAAAAAAGTCTTGGATAATGGGTAGTACAGTGTCACAATCACCTTTAGATGTATATGACATGTAATACAACATAAAATATACTAATTAACTACTATGTTCTTTGTGAGGACATTAATTTTGTAGGGTTAGCATTTTAATACCACAGTCCAGTCTAACATCATCCTCACCTTTAGATGTAAAACTGGAAGATGTTGTGGAATCGTCTGTAATTAAATGACATGTAACATTTACAAGACAAAATGGATACTAATAGAGATTTAGATTAAATACTGTGTTCTTCGTGAGGACATTAATTATGGAGGGTAAGCGTTTCAATACCAGAGTCCAGTCCAGAGGTGGACATTCCAGGAGCCAGAAAGTAAAATTCCTGCCATATGTTTATTCCACCCATAAACTCAGCAGCTGATTTCATCAGAGGAGGAATCAAGTCATTCATTCCAAGTCACCAACAAGTCTCAAGTTAAATCTCAAGTCCTCAAAGAGTTAACGTTAATGAGATAATTAAGTGATTAATTAAATGATGATTGTGCATTGGTGATATACAGCTGCTGTTAAAAATCAACATCACTGAAGAAAAGAGAAACACAAGAGCTACAACTGACTTTAAGCACAACCTTGGAAGAAATCATATGGATGGAAAATAAAAAACAACTTTGTCACCATAATTGTGGTCAGTATTTGCTTCATTTGGGCTCTTGAGCCTCTTAATGGTTTTGATAAGTTTGCTTCTAAACTAATGCGTTACTGTTTTACAGCAAACATTTGTGCAATGCAGAAACAAGTGAGGAAGCGACTTATGCTTTTAATGCCTGTTTGGTCTTGATTCAAATGCATTATTCTTAATAAAAAAAGGGATATGATACATTTACACCATATAATAAAAATAACATATTATTCTCAATATAATCACCAGCTCATTGTGCCTATATGTTTATTGTATACCACTGATCTCTCGTCTTTACAACACCACATATAGGGCTACAGAGAGAGACCTAGCACAACCAATCAAGGGTCAAGAGCACAACTAAACCAAACACTGATCTCCATGATGGTGGCAACATTTTAACCATTAAAACATCAACATATGATCCTCTGTAATTCTCAATAATAGCAGGTGTTAATCATTAATGCACATTCATCATTTAATTAGTTACTTAATTATCTCATTAACTTTAACTCTTTGAGGACTTGGGATTTGACTTGAGACTAGTTTGTGACTTAAAAGGAATGACTTGGTTCCTCCTCTGGTGAAATCAGCTGCTGAGTTCATGGGTGGAATAAACATATGACAGGACTTTTACTTTCTGGCTCCTGGAATGTCCACCTCTGGTCCAGTCCAACATCATTCTCACCTGTAGAAGCAGAACTGGTAGATGTTGTGGAAGTGAATGGCTGTATAGAAACTGAAATAATAGAGTCACGTGACGTGCTCATGAACCTAGTCGCACTTGAGTAGAGTCCCATACATTTGGCCCCTTTTTGCAGATTTTTCCGTTTTATTTTAAGCTTATTTCATTAACAACACTTTTCTTAAATGTCTGGCAATCGGAAGCAGCAAGAGATGTCTCCGTCGGCTTCTCCGATTAAGAAGAAATGTAAACCTCCGGCACCGACCACAGATGATATGGTGGATAAGATGGCGAATACTGTTGCGCACTTTGAGGAGATTCTAAGATCTGAGTTGTCAGCGATGCGGAACGAGTTCGCTTCTCACATGTCAGTTGTTCAATCGCTATGCTCCAAAATGGATCTTCTTACAGGGGAGATGAGAGAACAAAAGAAAGTTGTCGCGGATCACGATAGGCGAGTAGCAGCGCTCGAGCAACAGGTTGTTGATTTACAGGATCGCAATAGGCGCTGCAATCTGCGTCTGGTTGGATTACCTGAAGGGTCCGAAAAGGACGACCCTTTGGGCTTTTTGAAGAGATCGCTGCCGGCGTGGCTCCCGTCTCTGACAGGCAAAGAGATTGAAGTGGAACGAGCGCATCGCGTGTACACAAGGCTCTCCTCAGATCGCGCTAAACCACGGGTTTTTATCTTTAAATTGTTGCGGTATACGGATAGGGAGCTCATTTTGCGGGCCGCCAGACTTCATGCCCCGGTGAAAACATCCGACGGAGCAACGCTGTCTTTCTTTCCAGATTTTTCGCCGGCCACCGCAAAAAGAAGAAGTGCATTCGCGCCAGTAAGAAAGGAAATGAGAGAGGCAGGCATCCAGAATTTTCTTCTCTATCCTGCAACGCTGAAGGTCATTCTCAATCAGGGTGAACCTAAATTGTTATATTCCCCAGAAGAAGCAAGAGTGTTTTTCAGATCTCATTCATCCTCCAATTCTCACTGAACTCCAGCTGGGCGCTTGCTATCTAATCGGAGAAGAGATGCTCTCAGGCGACCGTGTCTTTCACTGTTTACTCTAATATTTACTTCTGAACTTATAGTTACTATATAGTTTCATTGAACATACAGTATCGCTTACTGATCACGGTGGTATAATATTTATGTTCGTTGTATTTCTTCTTGCTTGTTTCAATTAATGAATTAATTTATTTTTTATTATTTTTATTTTTTATTATTATTATTATTATTTTATTTATTTATTTACTTATTTATATATATATATATATATATATTTTTTTTTTTTTTTTTTTTTTTTTTTTTTCACTAAAGATACTATCTAGTCAAAATGTGACTTTGGGGCCAATGTTGGTGCTTCTGTAATGTGCAGGTTTTTGTTGACGCCACGGATCATATTAAGGGGTGGTGGCAGATCAAGGTTCGTTCTTGGTTTGGTCTGCCATAGTTCATGGAAACATGTTAATATATTTTTGAAAACTGATGGGAAGGGTGGGGATGGGGGGTGGTTTGATGGTAGACTCAACTGGTTTTGTTTTCAAATTTGTATGTTGTCTTATTTTGTAGTAATGCTGTTTGATACCTATGACTGACCTTAATATTCTAAGTTGTAATATTAATGGCCTAAATGGCCCACACAAACGTACAGGTTTTCTGGATTTTTTGCGAAGGAGAAAGATTGATATAGTGTTAGTTCAAGAATCCCATTTGAAAGAGGAGGATGTACACAGGTGTAATAATAAGTTTTATGAAGTAGTATCTCATTCATCTTCGGATGCTAAAACCAAGGGTGTTCTAATATTGGTGCGGAGGACGTTAAATATTACTATTTTAGATAAAGGTTGTGATCCAGACGGTAGAATAACACACATAAAAACAATAGTGGAGAATAGGAATATTGTATTTATTTCAGTTTATGCCCCTTGTACTCCTGAACCTACTTTTTTCTCTGTTTTGTCTTCCTATCTTTTAAAATTTTCAGATTTTGAAATTGTATTAGGTGCAGACACCAATTCTGTAATGTCGCATATCCTAGATAGATCTGGACCAAAGGAATCACACTCTCAAGCCTTGTGTTCTGACAAACTTAGGCAATGTGTAACCTCGTCTTCATTGGTGGATACTTGGCGTTTACTAAATCCTTCTGCTAAGTCTTTCACTTTCTTTTCTGCTACTCATAAATCCTATTCACGAATTGACTATATTTTCATTTCTACTTCTTTATCTTCAGCTGTTTGTGATGCCGATATCTGTTCCTTATCTTTGTCTGATCATGATGGAAATTTGTGCAGATTATCTTTGATCCCTCGACCGTCTCGTGCGACTCGATGGCGATTTAACCCTAAATTGTTACAAGATGAAAACTTCTGTAGTCAATTCAGAAATAATTTTGCTGAGTTTATTGAAATTAATCAAGGCTCAGTGGATGATCCACGAACACTTTGGAATGCAGTTAAAGGATTTATAAGGAATAACTCAATTTCATATGCCTCTTTCCTTCAGAAAAACAGACATAAAAAGATAGTTGAATTGGAATCACAGCTCCAGAATCTGACTAGAGACAATCAGCGTTGTTTCTCACACAATACACTCAGCAAAATCATGGCGGTTAGATCCGAGCTTAATTCATTACTGCGATCCAGGGCAGAATTCCTGATTCAAAGATGCAGGCAGAATTATTATTTTCAAGGAAGTAGACCTAGCCACCTTTTAGCTTTAAGAATACGTAACAGTGAAAAGTTTGCTAATATCTCAGCAGTGAAATCCCAATCCGGGCTCATTGTGACAGATCCAAAAGACATTAATATTTCTTTTCATTCTTTTTACTCTAACCTCTATACTTCTTCTGCTGTTGGTGACCCTGACACTTTTGCATCTTTTCTGTCCAACCTTGATTTACCTAGGCTGTCAGATTCAGACTCTGATTACCTGGCTGAACCGATTACCCTTCAAGAGCTGGAGTCAGCAATTCGATCTATGAACAAGGGGAAATCCCCAGGTTTAGATGGTATTCCTGTCGAATTGTATATTACTTTTTGGTCGGATTTAGGCTCCCTCTTGTTAGATATGATAAATTTTTCAGTTACTCAAGGTTCATTTCACCCGTCTATTAATATAGCTGTGATTTCTCTCTTGTTAAAAAAAGATAAGGATCCGACTTCCTGTTCTAGTTACCGACCTCTCTCTTTGATAGGGACTGATGTTAAATTATATGCCAAGGTACTATCTCGTCGTTTAGAGAAATATATGAACAGACTAGTTCACCATGATCAAACAGGGTTCATTAAATCTCGCTCAGCATCAGATAATTTACGCAGGTTATATCATATTATTAATTCAACTAATAGTTCGTCCTCCCCTTGTGCAGTATTATCTCTAGATGCAATGAAAGCTTTTGACCAGCTAGAATGGAACTATTTATGGGCGGTTCTACAGCATCTGGGTCTAGGATCAAGTTTCATAAACATGATTAAAGTTCTGTACGCCAATCCAGCAGCCTCTGTTCTCACAGGTTCTGTCTGCTCTAACCCATTCTTTATACATCGAGGTACTCGTCAGGGTTGCCCGCTTTCTCCTCTTTTATTCGCCTTATCTTTGGAACCCTTAGCACAAGCGGTCCGACTATCTGAAACTATTTCTCCCATAAGTATAAGGAATACTCATCATCATATTTCTTTATTCGCAGATGATATCTTATTGTTTCTGGAGAAGCCGTCACATTCTATTCCCCATGTATTGAATTTATTTGACCATTTTGGATCTCTCTCTGGGTTTAAAATTAATTGGAGTAAGTCATGTCTACTTCCCCTCAATTCTAAATTTGATCCCATTTCCCTTTCTGTATCTATTCCAGTAGTTCCAAACTTTAAGTACCTGGGGATAGATATTTTTCCTTCCCTGCAAGAAATTATTTCGAAAAACTATAGTAGTATTCTAGGCAAAATATCCTCAGATTTAGAAAATTGGTCTCGTCTTCTTACTTCTTTTCAGGCTCGTATATCGGTGATTAAAATGAATGTTCTCCCACGTATTAATTTCTTCTCTTCTATGATTCCTCTTGCTCCACCAGTTGGTTACTGGAACAAACTTGATGCATGTGTTTCACGGTATATATGGGATGGGAAACGTCCTCGTATTAAACTGACTACTTTACAACGAAGTAGATTACATGGAGGTCTTTCTTTCCCTAATTTTAGATTGTATGCCCAAGCCTTTTCCCTCCGCCCTTTATCAGTTTGGTTTGACCCTGATGCTTCTGAATCTTGGAGAGCAATTGAGGAATCTATTGTCTATCCATATAAATTGAAGGATCTTGTTTTTTCTGGGGTTCCGCTTAGGCAGTGTAAATCTAGGTTTGGTCCCATTGTAACCCATCTCCTTTCTACATGGAGGGATGTTGAAAGACGTTTACAATTAGTTGAAATTTGGCATAAGCATACTCCAATTTTTCACAATAATAATCTTTTGTCAGGCAACACTCCATTCCATTGTCCGCAATGGACTCATCACAAAGTAAATACTCTGGGAGATATTTATGATGATAGTGGTTTACAATCCTTTCAGAATCTCAAAACTCAATATAATCTGCCAGGCACTTCCTTTTTTATGTATTTGCGCATTAGGTCAGCCCTGCGGGCATATGGGGTGCCCTGGAACTCTCAATTGCCTATTCACCCTTTGCGCAAACTAATCCTTCCCTCTGAGGAATCTCCTTCCTCTGCTTCAGCCATCTATCTTTTTCTTCTTGAGCATTCTTACAAACCTCTATCTATTACAACAGTTTGGGCTAAGGATCTTAATGAGGATGTGCAGGTTTTATTCTCAGATCAGATATGGGGAATGTTTAAACTGTCTTCTAAAAACCCAAACCACCAAATTATTCATTGGAAATTGCTGCATAGGGTTTACTTGACCCCACTGAAACGTTATCATATGAATCTGTCGTCTTCTCCTAAGTGTGTTCTCTGTCCGCAAGGACTTTTAGGCACATTTTTGCATTTTTTTTGGGAGTGCCCCTCTCTCTCTCCTTTTTGGATTCAGCTCTCACAGGACCTTTCTTATTTGTTGGGTACTGAGATATGTTTGTCTCCACGTCATTTTTTCATGAATGATTTTTGGGACCTCACCTTGTCTGTCCAACAAAGATGTTTACTGTTAGCTGCTCTCACTGCAGCAAAAAAGTTGCTAGTCAATCGTTGGAATCCTCCTCACACAATGGACAGAAGAACCTGGGCGGTTTATTTGTTAGATATTATCTCAATGGAACTCTCAACTTCTCGTATACATGGATCTAATGTGAAAACTGTTAATCTATGGCATTCATCTTTTAATGTCGTATCATCTTTTCTAAAATCTTTGTAAGAATTATTTTATTATATTTTATGTATTAATATTACTTAATTTATTTATATTATTGTTTATTTTACTTTATGTATTTATTTATTATTTTTCTTCTCTACTCTTTAGTCTACCAGGGGGTGGGATGGGTTGGGATGGGTTCTACATTTGCTCAGTTGCTTTTTGTTTTCTGCTGTTGTAAACAAAAGAAAATTCAATAAACAGTTGTTAACAAAAAAGAAACTGAAATAATAAAAGATGGAATCAGATGATGAATCAGACTCATAGGCCAAATTATTCTGTTACTCATGAACATGATAATTACGGAGGCGCATCTTTTGTAAGCCACATGCAGTCCAGAAACAAATTATGCAGTTGTTTAAAACTTATTTTTTGTGCCAAATGTGTGTATAAATCTTTCAGAATATCTGATCAATCACGGTAAAAAATTGTGCCATTAAATAACAGTAATTTACTGGCAGCAGGGGTGCCAACTCTTAATTTTTTTTTTCAGTGTTTTACCATAATTATACCATGGAAATTAACTCCACTCGCACTGCTTCAAACAGTTTGAGTTTAAAAACTAGTATTCATAAGATGTTAGTACTGTGAACTTATTTCATTTGAGTCCACTGAGAAGGAATATTTCTGAATATAAAACTGCAAACACTTAATGTGTAATAATAAAGTAACTAAAAGCATGACTTTTACTTAAATCACAGCAGCTCATTGTCAGCTATAGCAGATATGCATGTACTGAAATACTTAAGCATGCATCATGGATAACTAGAGATCAATTAATCAGATAATTAGACTCCAAATTAATTCAGCAATACTTTAAGCCAATGTAGTAGATAATGATTATCAGAAACAGCCATAATAACTCTGGGGGATCACAGCTGATAGTGAAAAGCTCAAATGTGTCAATGATAAATAACACTTTTGTTTGTAGAATAGAAATCTCTAACTCTTCATCAGTAGAGCTCCAGTCCAAACTTGCCTGAAATAGGCAAATAAACCTGAGCACCTTGCTTAGCTAGTTCAGGTGTGTTTGATAGGGTTTGGAGCAGAAATCTGCAGGGCAGTAGCTCTACAGGAGCAGGTCTGAAGAACCTGTGCTCTAGATGAGATCAGGTCACTACATGATGGTTATGTTTAACATCAAGGGTTTTGTCTTCCTTTGCAGTAGCACACATGCCTTATCACTGTAAAACCCATCAAGTAACTTAACTCAAACTGTTAAAGTAAACAGATATCCTTAAAAACCTGATAAATTAGGTTTACTCAAACTGTTTGAGGAAACTGATTGCCTTAAACCATGTAAGTACTCTGAACTTAATTCAGTTGAGTTCACTGAAAGAAGATAAACATTGCAATTAAATAATGAAGTGATTAATTGAGAATTAGTGATGAACTCCTGCTGATAACAAACAAAATTACTGAAGAAAAGAAAGGAACTACAACTGACTTCAGACACAGCCTCACTAAAACCCAGAGGTGGGACTTTCAAGTCACAAGCAAGTCTTCACGTCATATGCCTAGTACTCAAAGGGTTAAAGATAATGAGATAATTAAGTGACTAATTAAATTATGATTGTGTACTAGTGATGAACACCTGCTGTTATTGAGAAATACAGAGGATCAGATGTTGATGTTTTATTGGTTAAAATGATGCAACCATATTGGAGGTCAGTGTTAGTTTTAGTTGTGCTCTTGACCTTTGACTTTTGTGTTAGATCTCTTTCTGCAGCAGTTGCATGAGATGCTGTAAAGCAGAGCTAAGATATTATCTTTCTGTATATGAAAAGCTAGTAATCACAATCAGGTCTGATTACAGAAAAATTAACATTTGTTTTATTTGAGTTATGATTAATCAACCCAGTCAAACTACAGCATGCTACACAAATTACAGTGAGTGAATTTTAAGTCTATTAAGTGCAGACAAAATTTGAGCTCCACTACTCTGTAGACACACATAGATATCAAGAACCAGCATATGACTCTCAACAGTGGTGACAATCAACAAAATGTTGCATGCTGGGTAACACCATAATAAAAACTCATCATGCACTGCAGTATGAGAAATTGTCACCACTGTTGAGGATCGTGTGATAAGTGTTCATGTCTAAAAGCCTGAACTGACATTGTCTGTTTTGTCTTTCAACATTAAAGAATTGCAGTCGTGTTTGTTTGGTGGGGCCTTTTCTTTTTAATTCAGTGCAATAATACAGTGTCATTTAACAATCCAAAAATAAAGTCTATTTCATGATGTTCAGTCATCATGCGTTATAAACAGAAAAAGCATAAAATCATCAGTTATTGTAAAATTTGATTCAGCAATGCATACATGTTTGTTTCAAAAACATTACTGCAATTGTTTTGAATCAAATTCCTTTGATTGATTAAAAGGGTCAAGAGACTAACTAAAGCAAACCTTGACCACTATTATGGTGGCATAGTGTTATTATTTTTTTGTTTTGTTTTTTGTAGTTCTTGTGTTTCTCTTTTCTTCAGTGATGTTGATTGTTTCCAGCAGATGTTCATCACTAATGTACAATCATCATTTAATTAGTCACTTAATTATCTCATTAACTTTAACCCTTTGAGGACTTGGGATATGACTTGAAGACTTGCTTGTGACTTGAAAGTCCTACCTCTGCTAAAACCTGACAAGTTATGTTAACTCAAACCGTTTGAGTAAACCGATTGCCTTAAACAATTTAAGTTTTAATACTAACAGTTATGAGTACTCTGAACTTAATTCAGTTGCGTTCAGAGAAAGAAGCTATACATTGCAATTAAGTAATTAAGTTATTAATTGAGCACTGATCTCTAACATGTTTACCTCAAATGAAACAATAAATCAACATCTAAACCTTAGTTCATTCTCAATAAGATCTTCTGTAGACGTCTGACAGAAATAAAGTCAGTCTGGTTATTAATAAGTGGAGCTGGTGATGCTGTTTGTGGGGTTGTTTAATCAGATCTTGAGAGATTTCATGTATTTTATTTCAGTTGATTTCATCTAAGGCTGTGTCTGAAGTCAGTTGTAGTAGTTCTTGTGTTTCTCTTTTCTTCAGTGATTCTGTTTGTTAACAGCAGCTGTTCATCACTAATGCTCAATCAGCACTTTTTTTAATCACTTAATTACTTAATTGCAATTGTTTTTTTTTTTTTACTTACATGGTTTAAATCAGGCAATCTGTTTACTAAAACGGTTTGAGTTAGGTTTACTTGTCAGGTTTTACAGTGTAAACACACAACTACAGCAGCAAACTAACATTATAAAGTCATGCTCAAGAGCCCAGTTAAAGATCACACAGTGATTAAAGAGTCACAATGTGTTACATTACCAGTGGAGATGGTCACTGCTGTGATGGCTGTAGAGCTGGTGTTAATGCTGCGAACATCTGAAAGTTTGGATGAATAGAGATTAATGAACAGAGACACAGGTACCATAAATGTGTATAAGGATCTTATGTAAGTATAATCACCTGCACAGTATGCGGAATAGCACACAGTTGGACTAACAAGCTCATAAACATAATAACTGCCTGGACATGCTTTGACTTTAATGGGGTAAGAACCATGATAACAGCAGTAATTTTCCCAGTGACCGCAGACATCTCGAGTGACAACTCCATCCTCAATTCTTGGGTGTCCATCAGGTATCCACAGTGTTACATGAGTGCCACAGCCATAGGTCGTAATACACGTCTCTGGGATATGTGCACTCAGACCATTAATTAAGAGACGATACCAGCCACTCCAGGTGACGTTGGTGTCACACTTGTGATATTGATGCATGTAATGTATATTATTGATGTCTCTCCATGGTTCATCCAGCACAGTGTAGTTGTAGCAAGGGTCAGAGAGATTAGCTGTTATGTAAACATTTTAAGTAATTAACATCACTTGTTTGTTTTATAACATGTATCCAGAATTTCTGGTCAAGACATTTAAATCTCTATTTCATTACACCATACAACAGAACTGCCTCGAGTCATACAGTACAAATAAATATTAATGACAGCCGTTCACATTCAGAATCTTTCATAAAATGTCTAAAAAATATTACTGCAGTTACCAGAACCACTCTAGATTCCCAAGATTTATATCCTAATACAGAGTCGAAACAGACAGGAATCTCTAACTCTTCATCAGTAGAGCTCCAGTCCTGCAGACTTCCGTACCAACCTTTTTCAACAAACGTGCCTGTAATTAGTAAATAATCCTAAGCACCTAGCATAGCTAGTTCAGGTGCGTTTGACTGGGTTTGGAGCAGAAATCTGCAGGACAGTAGCTCTACAGGAGCAGGTCTGAAGAACCTCTGCTCTAGATGAGAACAGATCATTAAATGAGGATTATGTCAACATCAAACGTTTTCTTGTCTTCCTTTCCTGTAGCACACAAGCCTTATAAACACATAACTAAAGCAGCAAACTAACATTATAAAGTCATGCTCAAGAGCCCAGTTAAAGATCACACAGTGATTAAAGAGTCACAATGTGTTACATTACCAGTGGAGATGGTCACTGCTGTGATGGCTGTAGAGTTGGTGTTAATGCTGCGAACATCTGAAAGTTTGGATGAATAGAGATTAATGAACAGAGACACAGGTACCATAAGTGTGTAAAAAGATCTTATGTGGGTATAATCACCTGCACAGTATGCTGAATAGCACACAGTTGGACTAACCAGCTCATAAACATAATAACTGCCTGGACATGCTTTGACTTTAATGGGGTAAGACCCGTAATAACAGCAGTAATTTTCCCAGTGACCGCAGACATCTCGAGTGACAACTCCATCCTCAATTCTTGGGTGTCCATCAGGTATCCACAGTGTGACATGAGTACTACAGCCATAGGTCGTAATACACGTCTCTGGGATATGTGCACTCATACCATTAATTAAGAGACGATACCAGCCACTCCAGGTGACGTTAGTGTCACACTTGTGATATTGATGCATGTAATGTATATTATTGATGTCTCTCCATGGTTCATCCAGCACAGTGTAATTGTAGCAGGGGTCAGACAGATTACCTGTTATGAAAATATTTTAAGAAATTAAAATTTTTCTTATCACCTGTTTCATTTATAATATGTATCCAGTATTGCTGCTCAAGACATTTATATCTATATTTATATATTATTAACACGTTATGACACCATAAAGCAGAATTGCCTTGACTTATACAGTACAAATAAATATTAATAACACATTGTAAAAAAGAAAGTTGCGTCAACTTACAAAAATAAGGCAACTTATTGCAAGCGCTTTTTTGAGTAAACTTAACAAACGGGGATGGAAGTCCACCCAACTTAAAATAACTTAATATCACAAGTTGTCACAACATAAATAGTCATGTTAACCTAAAAAAATATCAGAACAAAATATGTTTTGTTTACTGAACTTAAGGCCTATTATCTATAAGCATACACAATTTTAAAGTGAAATGACACTCAGCCAAGTATGGTGACCCATACTCAGAATTCATGCTCTACATTTAACCCATCCAAAGTGTACACACACACACACACACACTCTAACCACTAGGCCATGACTTCATATCATTCAAATAGTCTAAATAAATCAAAGAACATAACACGGGTCAAATTACTTTTTTTATTATTGAAAGTTTGTGTCCAAAGCACAAGGACATACCCAGTCTTGTATATTAACTTCTTTACTCAATGGTTTTTACACTGAACTCAACACATGGTATATAATGCATGTTAAATAAATCCAGTGTTAATTATACCTTCATACATTAGCATTCTTGTGGCATGAAGTCACATGTATTTAACATTTTTGTTTGTTTTTAAAGGAACTATCACGTGAAAATTACTATATTGCGTATTTTAACATCAACCTAACCCACTGGGCAAAGTTACGTCCACACAGCAAAATCCCCAGTGTTAATTTAACACTCTGAGTGTGGACACATATAAACACTGAAGCAGTGTTGAAGTTAATGAGATAATTAAGAAGTTAATTGAGTTATGATTTACCATTATTGAAGACACCTGATGCAGAATCTAACCTAACAAGCAGAATCACCAAACGAGAAAATCACAATTTGTGTTTCACCATTATTGTGGTCAGTGTTTGCTTTAGTTGGGATCTTGACCCTTCAGTTATAAACTTTAGATTTTGTGTGGTTGTGGTAAGTGAGTTGTAACATACAGACAGATCAAAGCCAAGGCAAACTTATGGAGTTCATTGTGGTTTGGATTAATTGTCATGGAGTTACCTGAATGGCTGAGTTCAGGTTTCTTTACAGTGTACACAAATTAGGTGGATAAAAAGTGGTCCAGCATTTCTGACATAACATGAAATGTTTTTAAAAGTTAGTTCTACATAAAGAGAGAGTTCTTTAGTTTAGACACACAGACATCAAGAATCAGTATGAGCGTCACAACAACGGTGACCATCAAAAAAGCATGTTGTAGCCAACAAAAACTCAACCATGGCTCCCAACATGCATTGCAGCATGAATAAATTATGAGCTTTATTAGTAACTAGTTTTGTGATGTTCAGAGTAGATCTGTTTATCTGAATATGCTGTTTGTCACAATTGTTGAGATTCATACGCAGATTCTTGTTATCTGTGTGTGCCTAAAATTAAAACTCTTCGAAAAAAAATTAAATAAATTTGAATCACAGGAGATGCTTACAAAACGTATAGAAAATTCAGACTCTTTCATTGGGGAATCAAAGCTGTTACAATCAATAATGATCGACAATATGAGAAAAACCTGTAAATGAGTTCAGTGATTAAGGTCAAGGAACAATTACATTAAAACATAATTATCACAACCCAATGAGTTTTACTCTTGGCTTGACACATAAATCTGAAAATTAAAAAGTTACAAGACAAGATCCCAACTAAAGCAAACACTGACCACCATGATGGTGACACACAAATTGTGATTTTCTCGTTTGTTGCTTCTGCTTGAAAGTGAAAGTGAAAGTGAAGTGACATTCAGCCAAGTATGGTGACCCATACTCAGAATTTGTGCTCTGCATTTAACCCATCCGAAATGCACACACACAGAGCAGTGAACACACACACACTGTGAGCACACACCCGGAGCAGTGGGCAGCCATTTATGCTGCGGCGCCCGGGGAGCAGTTAGGGGTTCGATGCCTTGCTCAAGGGCACCTAAGTCGTGGTATTGAAGGTGGAGAGAGAACTGTACATGCACTACCCCCACCCACAATTCCGTCCGGCCCGAGACTAGAACCCATAATCCTTCGATTGGGAGTCCGACTCTCTAACCATTAGGCCACGACTTCCCCACGATATTGTTAATATCAGGAGTCTTCAATAATAGTCAATCATAACTCAATTAACTTCTTAATTATCTCATTCACTTAAACTCTGCTTCATTGTTTATATGTGTCCACACTCAGAGTGTTAAATTAACACTGGGGATTTTGCTGTGCAGTGGATGTCTTTTTATGTCTTTGCAGACGTTGAAAAGACGTCCACTCAGGAGACAGAATGTTTTTATGATGTCTTTTTTTTTTAATTGTATGTCTTTTGTTCATCCGCTATAGATGTTCACAGATCCTCCTTACAAGGTTATGTGACTTTATTTCTGTCAGACATCTAGAGAAGCTCTTATTGAGAATTAACAGAGGTTTAAATGTTGATACTTGATTAATTTGAAGTCACCATTGTGGTGATCCGTGTTTGGTTTAGTTGGGATCTTGGTCCAGTTACTTTTTGTGTACTTTTTGACCATTATTGAAGACACCTGATGTATGCATGTATGCACACACAAATTTTGATTTTGGTGGTTGATGATTCTGCTTGTTAACATCATGTGTCTTCAATAATGGTCAATCATAACTCAATTAACTTCTTAATTATCTCATTAACTTCAACTCTGCTTCATTGTTTATATGTGTCCACACTCAGAGTGGGAAGTCGTTGCCTAATGGTTAGAGAGTCGGACTCGCAATTGAAGGGGTTGTGAGTTCCAGTCTTAAGTCCGACATGCATGTACAGTGCACTCTCCACCTTCGATACCACGACTGAGGTGCCCTTTTGCAAGGCACCGAAGTGCCGCAGCATAAATGGCTGCCATGTGTGTGTGTGTTAAAAGCAGAGTATGGGTCACCATACTTGGCCGTATGTCACTTTTCACTTGAATTAACACTGGAGATTTCACTGTGTAGTCTGCAGACTGCAGCTCTAACTGGTTTGTCAGTTTTGTTGGCTAAAGAAGATGACCTGTGTTCTTTGTGCTTCTAGTTGTTTACTTTGTGTTTATTAATGCCAATAAATCTCAATCTCAACTTTGACTTAGTCTTTAATAATATTTAAACATATATCCAAATGCAGAACCTAATATAAGTAAATTATGTCTGAAAACAACGTTCCGAGCAAGTAGGTCAGAGGTTCTAGAAATCCTTGAGCCTAGGGGCCTGTGTGGACCTTATTTCGACCCATCCCCATGTCACAAATTTCAAATTGAGGGAGAGCGATCACACTTTATTCATTTAGGTAAGGAGAGTGTAATAAAAAATGTAATATGAAGAGATGAAAATCATCAAATCACACTCAGATACATTTCATGCATACATGTTACTGTCAAAAACAAGAAATTGTCACCAAAAAAGTCTTGGATAATGGGAAGTACAATGTCACAATCACCTTTAGATGTATATGACATGTAATACAACATAAAATATACTAATTAACTACTATGTTCTTTGTGAGGACATTAATTTTGTAGGGTTAGCATTTTAATACCACAGTCCAGTCTAACATCATCCTCACCTTTAGATGTAAAACTGGAAGATGTTGTGGAATCGTCTGTAATTAAATGACATGTAACATTTACAAGACAAAATAGATACTAATAGAGATTTAGATGAACTACTGTGTTCTTCGTGAGGACATTAATTATGGAGGGTAAGCGTTTCAATACCAGAGTCCAGTCCAGAGATGGACATTCCAGGAGCCAGAAAGTAAAATACCTGCCATTTGTTTATTCCACCCATTAACTCAGCAGCTGATTTCATCAGAGGGGGAATCAAGTCATTCCTTCCAAGTCACCAACAAGTCTCAAGTTAAATCCCAAGTCCTCAAAGAGTTAAAGCTGCAATATGTGATTTGTGTAATTGACCACAAGAGGGCGCATTTCCAACAATAACAAAGCTGAAGCTTGATGACGTTATGAAGCAGGTGACGATGGGAGATATCGTTTTTAATGCGTTTTCACCATAGCAATGTATCTAAATTGGATAAACGAATCATGATCACGGATGAGGTAATTTATTTGTTTTTGTATTACCTGTATATCTGATCGTATTATTTTATGTCATCATAATGAACTGCAAGGAACGTGAAATGTTATACTATATGTAACCCCTCTCTCCCGCTCCTCGCACTCGCGATGAGTGGGGCTTGAACCCAGGTCTTCGGCATGGGAGGCGGACGCACTAACAAGGAGGCTAAATGGCTACAGCCACTAACGTCTGTCACTAGTGCGTCTCTTGAGATTGGGAGTGAGGTTTACCTGCACAGCACTTCTTGCTGGCCTCCGTTACATATATTATGCCGTTACAACTTACAGCTATTTGTTAAATGATTTGTTGGGTTAATGTTGTGCAGTGTTACGTGTTTATGGTTAATGCCGTGTTGTTTAACGTACTCAAACCAATCATTCTAAAAGTAAATTTGAACGAACATTTGCAAGTAATGACTAAATATATTTTTAACAACACATATCCGACTGTATTTAATTGTACTGCCATAATCTCGGTCACTACACGTGATAAAAATCCTTACCTTAGTACAAAGAGCAATATAACAGTCCATTTGCCACGTTATGTTATTTTCTCACAGGTAACGTTATTGATTAAAAAAATGCTACAGTGACAGAATGTACAGGCATGTGGTGTAATTCATATCTATTAAAATCATCTTTACTGTAACTATTACGTTACTTGTACAATAACAAAATAAATAATTGATTTGCTTACCTGTCTATCAATACACTTGCGAGAGCAGAGTATCTGTCAAGTCCAAGATTTTCGCGCAGCTCTCTCCATCTCGTAAACGCCTGGCCGATATTTATCCTGGTTTTATTCCTCCGTTTGTCACACAGTCTGCGTGTATCCGAATATGGACGCTTACGTTTTACTGGCACTTCAATACTCGCCAAAGAGTAATCGTGATCCATAACAACGACAACCAAACCATACGCACGGCTATAACATAACCACCACTTCCGCATTTGACCATGTGACATTTGACCGGTGTGGTGGAACATCACATGGTCTACACCGGAAACAAAGTATAGAGTGGACATTGCGTCACACTGTAAAAAGTGATTCTCTATATTTATTCAATAAAATTGTGTCAAAAATTTACAAGCAATATTATTAATTAAATTTAACACATTTTAATTAAGTAGAATTAACCATTCAAAATGAGTAGAATAACATTATGTAAAATTTACACAAAAATATTGATTTCATTGGATGAAAAACAAACAAACAAAAAAACACTATTCTAAAGAATTCTACGCTATGCATGCCAGGCCAGTAGTTGGCGATCATGAAACACCCTTCAAAAACTTTATATGCATGCATATGACATCAGCCTTTTTACAAATTCAAATTTTTGCTGCTTACATAGATATGATAAAGGCAGCATGTTCAAAAGGTTGTAAGGCCCCCAAAACAGAATTATTGAAGACACCTAAAGTTCACGAACAGAATCACTGAAGGAAAAAAATTATAATTAATTTCCTTACCATTGTAGTGGTCAGTGTTTTGCTTTAGTTGGACTCTTGACCCTTAAAATTTTAAACTGATTTTTTTTGGTTGTTAGTTGTGATACAGCAGCTAGACAAGCCAAAAAGGAATTGAGATCAGGTGGTGTTATTTGTTTTTGCATCATCATTTGATCTGGGTTTCTGAGTTGGGTGTGTCTTATCAATGACAGGTGTCCTGTGGTTGTACAATATAAGTTTAGGTGCTTTCAGCATTATCTGAGAAATTCTTAGAAGCACCTCTGATCAAAACCTTGTTAAAAAAAAAAAGTTTTTTCTTTTAGGCACTCAGACATCAAGAATCAGCCTGAGAACCTCAACAATGGTGACCATCAAAAAGCATGTTCCACTGCATTGCTGCCACCAATCAAAACTCATTTATGGCTCCCATCATGCTTTGCGGCATGAATAAATTATGAGGAACAATTCTATAGTAACTTTTTTTGTGATTCTTACAGTTCGTCTGAATATGCTGTTTGTCACCATTCTTGAGATTCATATGTTGGTTCTTGATGTCACTGTCTGCCAAAAGAAAGTTCCCCTCTCTCAATCAGAATTAATTAATAACCAACACCTTTGGCTAGCTGTTATAACTGAGTTACAACAGCAACGCAAAAAGTAATGTTAAAACATCAAGGGTCAAGAGCACAACTAAAGCAAACACTGATCACTATAATGGTAACCAATAATTTACCCTTTGATTCTGTTTGTGAACTTTAGGTGTCTTCAATAACTCTGTTTCGGCGGCCTTAAGACACAGCCTTTTGAACATGATGCCTGTATCATATTTATGTAAGCAACAAAAATGTGAATTTGTAAAAATGCTGATGTCATTTGCATGCATATAATGTTTTCGAAGGGTCTTTCATGATCGCCAACTACTGGCCTTGCATGCATAACATAGTATTCTTTAGCATAGGGTTTTTTTTTGTTTTTTTTTTCAATGAAATCTATATTTTTGTGTAAATTTCATTTAATTTTTCATGTTATTCTACTCATTTTGAATGATTATTTCTACTTAATTAAAATGTGTTAAATTTAATTAATAATATTGCTTGTAAATTATTGACACAATTTTATTGAATAAATATAGAGAATCACTTTTTACAGTGCACTGAGAGGCGACATTTCTTTTCCGGGACAGCCAGTTATTTATATATTTATATATACGGAATTTCTCTGAAATAAAAAATATTTGGAGACTTTTGAGATATTGTAAGTACACAACTGGAGGAAATATAGACACTGTGCAAGTTATTTTCGGAAATTTTATTACAAAATTCCTCCATATTGGAGCTTTAACGTTAATGAGATAATTAAGTGACTAATTAAATGATGATTGTGCATTGGTGATGAACAGCTGCTGTTAACAATCAACATCACTGAAGAAAAGAGAAACACAAGAGCTACAACTGACTATAAGCACAGCCTTGGATGAAATCAGTTGGAAGGAAAATAAAAAATAACTTTGTCACCAAAATTGTGGTCAGTATTTGCTTCATTTGGGCTCTTGAGCCTCTTAATGGTTTTGATAAGTTCTCTTCAAAATGAGTGTGTTACTGTTTTACAGCAAACATTTGTGCAATGCAGGAACAAATGAGGAAGGGATATGATACATTTACACCATAATACTTCAATATCAAGAGTAAATGAAAACTGTTTAGGATTATGCATTTAGTCATGATCGTGACAAACGCCGAAGTACCTTTTTTTTGTGTGCTGCAGTTTCACTGGGACAATTATCCAAACTCTAAAATTCTGAAAAAACATATTATTCTCAATATAGTCACCAGCTCTTTGTACCTATATGTTTATTGTATACCACTGATCTCTCATCTCTACAACACCACATATAGGGCTACAGATAGAGACCTAGCACAATCAATCAAGGGTCAAGAGCACAACTAATCCAAACACTGATCTCCATGATGGTGGCATCATTTTAACCATTAACCCTCTGGAGTCTAAGGGTATTTTTGGGGCCTGGAGAAGTTTTGTCATGCCCTGATATTTGTGCTTTTTTCAGTTTCTTATAAATATCTAAATTGGTAAAGTCTAATATCACTGTAATCAGCACAAACTGGGCTATAATAATATGTGAAATGCATGCATGTACATGATTGTATTTTTGAGAAAAAAAATGTTATGCATGGTTAGTGAAAAACTAAAAATTCTAAATCACTTGAATAAGGCAATAAAACACATACATAACATTGGTTCCCGGGATTGTTGAGAACTGGAGCTTGTAGCCTAGAATTTTTCTTTCTAAATTATGTGAAAATCATCTTGTTTACTCATTCACAGAAAACAATATATTGATTTAAATTTTCTAAGACACTTTTTGTTGGTAAAAGTCATATGCGAGTAGGCGTCAACTATCATGAATATCATTGTGATTTACACCTGAGAAGACAAAGGCCTGCATAATGAGCTGCATAATGAGCCTCTCATTCAACTGTGCCACTGTGAGGGAGGACTTACAAGAAAGAGAACAAAATAAAAGTATATAATTTTATGTTTGTAGTTTATTAAGAATATATTTAATTATCCCACAACATAATTTAATATCCACTTGGGGGAGCAGTTAAACAGTTTATTAGGGACAATCAAAGCTGACTTTCAAACAAATTTTTAGGCATCCTTACTCCAGTCACACAATCCTTCAGAAATCCTTTTAACAATATTATTTTCTACCAAAAAAAAAAAAAAAAAACATTTATCATCATCATCATCATCATTATTATTATTATTATTAATGTTGAAAAGAGCTGAGAATATTTTTCCGTTTTTTTTAGGGGGAATAAATTGAAAGAACTGCATTGTTTTTACATTTGTTAGAGTTATCTCTATTTGTCACATTTATATTATTTACATCAAGCTTTTGAATGGTATAGTATTGTATACTGTTATTGAAACTTCATAATGTTTCACTTGATTATACATAAAGTTAGGAATTATAGTTTGGAAAAAGTATTTGGAAAAAGTCTAACTAGTAAAATGTTTACACGTTATGTGAAAACTAGTACAAATAAATAAAAAGAGACTTACTCATGTTTATGATCTCTGCTGAATAAAGTGCTTCATTCTTTTTTCTGAGGAAATCCATTTCTCAAATCCTCAACCACATCACATCTTTTTGGAGTGATTTATGTCTTATTCCTCTCAAACAGTAAAATAAAATAAAAACTTGAAGAACAGTCTCGCTGCTTTTTGTTCTGTGTGGGCGTATTCAAGCCGCGCGCTTCAGTTTGAATCTGAATAGCGCGTTAAGCGCGGGGGCGTGGTCACATTAGATATAATGAGCGGAGATATGAAAAATAGACATCGCGTTGTTTTCATATGGATTACTTTATCTCAGAATATTTGTTTTCGGCAGCACCTGTTTAGTTTAAAAGTAGACATTTCAGGCTTTCTATAGATATCTCTCTCATATCTCTTCGTTGAGTATTCACGGAGTTACAGTTCATTTTAATGACATGTTTGTACATGACGATCAGCGGAGACAAACACTCCAGACAGCATACCTTGTTTGTTATCTTTATTTTATAAGTGCACAAAGGTGTTTTGTTATTATGTCTGTATCCAAAAAAAAGTAGACCCTTTACAGATTCGATTGATGTATTGCTCTTATCTGTACGATTAAAACTGAGAGTGTAATTTAAGTTCTTTTCGGGGTTATCCGGAGAAAATGACTCAAAACGCATATATGCGTTAATGGACTTCAGAGGGTTAAAACATCAACATATGATCCTCTGTAATTCTCAATAATAGAAGGTGTTAATCATTAATGCACAATCAACATTTAATTAGTTACTTAATTATTTCATTAACTTTAACTCTTTGAGGACTTGGGATTTGACTTGAGACTAGTTTGTGACTTAAAAGGAATGACTTGGTTCCTCCTCTGGTAAAATCAGCTGCTGAGTTCATGGGTGGAATAAACATGTGGCAGGACTTTTACCTTCTGGCTCCTGGAATGTCCACCTCTGGTCCAGTCTAACATCATTCTCACCTGTAGAAGCAGAACTGGTAGATGTTGTGGAAGTGAATGGCTGTATAGAAACTGAAAGAATAATAGATGGAATCAGATGATGAATCAGACTCATAGGCCAAATTACGCTGTTACTCATGAACATGATAATTACGGAGGCGCATCTTTTGTAAGCCACATGCAGTCCAGAAACAAATTATGCAGTTGTTTAAAACTTATTTTTTGTGCCAAATGTGTGTATAAATCTTTCAGAATATCTGATCTATCACGGTAAAAAATTGTGCCATTAAATAACAGTAATTTACTGGCAGCATGGAAATTAACTCCACTCCCACTGCTTCAAACAGTTTGAGTTTAAAAACTAGTATTCATAAGATGTTAGTACAGAGAACTAATTTCATTTGAGTCCACTGAGAAGGAATATTTCTGAATATAAAACTGCAAACACTTAATGTGTAATAGTAAAGTAACTAATAGCATGACTTTTACTTCAATCACAGCAGCTCATTGTCAGCTATAGCAGATATGCATGTACTGAAATACCTAAGTATGCATCATGAATAACTAGAGATCAATTAATCAGATAATTAGACTCCAAATTAATTCAGCAATACTTTAAGCCAATGTAGTAGATGATGATTATCAGAAACAAGCATAATAACTCTGGTGGATCATAGTTGATAGTGCAAAGCTCAAATATGTCAAGAATAAATAACACTTTTGTTTGTAGAATAGAAATCTCTAACTCTTCATCCGTAGAGCTCCAGTCCTAACTTGCCTGAAATTAGCAAATAAACCTGAGCACCTTGCTTAGCTAGTTCAGGTGTGTTTGATAGGGTTTGGAGCAGAAATCTGCAGGGCAGTAGCTCTACAGGAGCAGGTCTGAAGACCCCCTGCTCTAGATGAGATCAGGTCACTACATGATGGTTATGTTTAACATCAAGGGTTTTCTTGTCTTCCTTTGCTGTAGCACACATGCCTTATCACTGTAAAACCCATCAAGTAACTTAACTAAAAATGGTAGAGTAAACAGATATCCTTAAAAACCTGACAAATTAGGTTTACTCAAACTGTTTGAGGAAACTGATTGCCTTAAACCAGGGATCCTCAAATCTGGACCTCGAGATCCACTTTCCTGCAGAGTTTAGCGCTAACCCTAATCAAACACACCTGAGCATGCTAATCAGTGTCAATCATTGTCTTTGGGATCATTCGAAAATGGCAGACAGGTGACTTTAATCAGGGTTGGAGTTAAACTCTGCAGTGCATTGGACCTCCAGGGTAAGATTTGAGGAAGGGGGCCTTAAACCATGTAAGTACTCTGAACTTAATTCAGTTGAGTTCACTGAAAGAAGATATACATTGCAATTAAATAGTGAAATGATTAATTGAGAATTAGTGATGAACTCCTGCTGATAACAAACAAAATTACTGAAGAAAAGAAAGGAACTACAACTGACTTCAGACACAGCCTCACTAAAACCCAGAGGTGGGACTTTCAAGTCACAAGCAAGTCTTCATGTCATATGCCAAGTCCTCAAAGAGTTAAAGTTAATTAGATAATTAAGTAACTAATTAAATGTTGATTGTGCATTAATGATTAACACCTGCTGTTATTGAGAACCACAGAGGATCAGATGTTGATGTTTTATTGGTTAAAATGATGCAACCATATTGGAGGTCTGTGTTAGTTTTAGTTGTACTCTTGACCTTTGACTGTTGTGTTAGATCTCTTTCTGTAGCAGTTGCATGAGATGCTGTAAAAGCAGAGCTAAGATATTATCTTTCTGTATATGAAAAGCTAGTTATCACAATCTGGTCTGATTACAGTAAAATTAACATTTGTTTTATTTGAGTTATGATTAATCAACCCCGTTAAACTACAGCATGCTACACAAATTACAGTGAGTGAATTTTAAGTCTATTAAGGGCAGACAAAATTTGAGCTCCACTACTCTGTAGACAGACATAGATATCAAGAACCAGCATATGACTCTCAACAGTGGTGACAATCAACAAAATGTTGCATGCTGGGTAACACCATAATAAAAACTCATCATGCACTGCAGTATGAGAAATTGTCACCACTGTTGAGGATCGTGTGATAAGTGTGCATGTCTAAAAGCCTGAACTGATATTGTCTTTTTTGTCTTTCAACGTTAAAGCATTGCAGTTGTGTTTGTTTGGTGGGGCCTTTTCTTTTTAATTCAGTGCAATAATACAGTGTCATTCAACAATCCAAAAAAAAGTATATTTCATGATGTTCAGTCATCATGCGTTATAAACAGAAAAAGCATAAAATCATCAGTTACTGTAAAGTTTGATTCAGCAATGCATACACATTGCATTTCAAAAACACTACTGCAATTGTTTTGAATCAAATTCCTTTGATTGATTAAAAGGGTCAAGAGACTAACTAAAGCAAACCTTGACCACTATTATGGTGGCATAGTGTTATTATTTTTTTGTTTTGTTTTTTGTAGTTCTTGTGTTTCTCTTTTCTTCAGTGATGTTGATTGTTTCCAGCAGATGTTCATCACTAATGTACAATCATCATTTAATTAGTCACTTAATTATCTCATTAACTTTAACCCTTTGAGGACTTGGGATATGACTTGAAGACTTGCTTGTGACTTGAAAGTCCTACCTCTGCTAAAACCTGACAAGTTATGTTAACTCAAACCGTTTGAGTAAACCGATTGCCTTAAACAATTTAAGTTTTAATACTAACAGTTATGAGTACTCTGAACTTAATTCAGTTGCGTTCAGAGAAAGAAGCTATACATTGCAATTAAGTAATTAAGTTATTAATTGAGCACTGATCTCTAACATGGTTACTTCAAATGAAACAATAAATCAACATCTAAACCTTAGTTCATTCTCAATAAGATCTTCTGTAGACGTCTGACAGAAATAAAGTCAGTCTGGTTATTAATAAGTGGAGCTGGTGATGCTGTTTGTGCGGTTGTTTAATCAGATCCTGAGAGATTTCATGTATTTTATTTCAGTTGATTTCATCTAAGGCTGTGTCTGAAGTCAGTTGTAGTAGTTCTTGTGTTTCTCTTTTCTTCAGTCATTCTGTTTGGTAACAGCAGCTGTTCATCACTAATGCTCAATCAGCACTTTTTTTAATCACTTAATTACTTAATTGCAATTTTTTTTTTACTTACATGGTTTAAATCAGGCAATCTGTTTACTCAAACGGTTTGAGTTAGGTTTACTTGTCAGGTTTTACAGTGTAAACACATAACTAAAGCAGCAAACTAACATTATAAAGTCATGCTCAAGAGCCCAGTTAAAGATCACACAGTGATTAAAGAGTCACAATGTGTTACATTACCAGTGGAGATGGTCACTGCTGTGATGGCTGTAGAGCTGGTGTTAATGCTGCGAACATCTGAAAGTTTGGATGAATAGAGATTAATGAACAGAGACACAGGTACCATAAATGTGTATAAGGATCTTATGTAAGTATAATCACCTGCACAGTATGCGGAATAGCACACAGTTGGACTAACAAGCTCATAAACATAATAACTGCCTGGACATGCTTTGACTTTAATGGGGTAAGAACCATGATAACAGCAGTAATTTTCCCAGTGACCGCAGACATCTCGAGTGACAACTCCATCCTCAATTCTTGGGTGTCCATCAGGTATCCACAGTGTTACATGAGTGCCACAGCCATAGGTCGTAATACACGTCTCTGGGATATGTGCACTCAGACCATTAATTAAGAGACGATACCAGCCACTCCAGGTGACGTTGGTGTCACACTTGTGAAATTGATGCATGTAATGTATATTATTGATGTCTCTCCATGGTTCATCCAGCACAGTGTAGTTGTAGCAAGGGTCAGACAGATTACCTGTTATGAAAACATTTTAAGTAATTAACATCACTTGTTTGTTTTATAACATGTATCCAGAATTGCTGGTCAAGACATTTAAATCTCTATTTCATTACACCATACAACAGAACTGCCTCAAGTCATACAGTACAAATAAATATTAATGACAGCCGTTCACATTCAGAATCTTTCATAAAATGTCTAAAAAATATTACTGCAGTTACCAGAACCACTCTAGATTCCCAAGATTTATATCCTAATACAGAGTCGAAACAGACAGGAATCTCTAACTCTTCATCAGTAGAGCTCCAGTCCTGCAGACTTCCGTACCAACCTTTTTCAACAAACGTGCCTGTAATTAGTAAATAATCCTAAGCACCTAGCATAGCTAGTTCAGGTGCGTTTGACTGGGTTTGGAGCTGAAATCTGCAGGACAGTAGCTCTACAGGAGCAGGTCTGAAGAACCTCTGCTCTAGATGAGAACAGATCATTAAATGAGGATTATGTCAACATCAAACGTTTTCTTGTCTTCCTTTCCTGTAGCACACAAGCCTTATAAACACATAACTAAAGCAGCAAACTAACATTATAAAGTCATGCTCAAGAGCCCAGTTAAAGATCACACAGTGATTAAAGAGTCACAATGTGTTACATTACCAGTGGAGATGGTCACTGCTGTGATGGCTGTAGAGCTGGTGTTAATGCTGCGAACATCTGAAAGTTTGGATGAATAGAGATTAATGAACAGAGACACAGATACCATAAATGTGTATAAAGATCTTATGTGGGTATAATCACCTGCACAGTATGCGGAATAGCACACAGTTGGACTAACAAGCTCATAAACATAATAACTGCCTGGACATGCTTTGACTTTAATGGGGTAAGAACCATGATAACAGCAGTAATTTTCCCAGTGACCACAGACATCTCGAGTGACAACTCCATCCTCAATTCTTGGGTGTCCATCAGGTATCCACAGTGTGACATGAGTGCCACAGCCATAGGTCGTAATGCACGTCTCTGGGATATGTGCACTCATACCATTAATCAAGAGACGATACCAGCCACTCCAGGTGACGTTGGTGTCAGACTTGTGATATTGATGCATGCTATGTACATTATTGATGTCTCTCCATGGTTCATCCAGCACAGTGTAGTTGTAGCAGGGGTCAGATAGATTAGCTGTTATGAAAACATTTTAAGAAATTAAAATGTCTTGAGTTATAGATACAAACTAAGATTACTAGCAGCTATTCACATACAGAAACCTTAATATACTTCAGAAGTGTCAAAAATATTATGACAGTCAAAAGAAACATGATTTTTCAAGATTTATATACTAATATGGGTCCAAACGGACAGAAGCAAAACACACCAATCTACAGATCTGTTCATTTACAGCCAAAACAACATAGCACTATACATTACCAACTGCGGTTGACTTTTGTAGGAAAATTACAGAGGTCAAGATATCTGAAAAAAAAAAAGTTAACAAATACAAATTAATTAAAACCATTACAAAGGCTGCAGTGTCAGACAAATTGACAAAGAAAGGCATTTAAACCTGTCAAGCATTCTCTGTTCAAAATAACAAAAAGGCACCAAATAATTAGTACTTGTGCATCATACACCATATTCCTAAAGTAGGGCTGAAACGATTAGTTGACATTATCTGTTGACAAATATTTTTGTTGTCGAGTAATCGTTAGATTTAATTTGACCTAATTTAGAGCCTGCAATAATGTGGTTTGACCAGTTTGGCGCTGTAGCGCAAGACTGTAATTCAGCCCTCCTCGATGCAATTCAAGAGAAGAAAGAGATACAGCGAGCGCTCAGTGCTGCTTCAGAGAAATGCACCCAATCCGAACTGAAAGGCGTTTGGAAATTAAAATATATGACGCGTGCTTTTCTCTCAATAATGAAACAAACAACAACACAAATATCACAGCAGTGTGAAAGCAGCAGTTAAAAATGCATCTTATTACACCGATGTGGATGTTTGCACGAGCTCGGTAAAGCATTCACATCACGTCTATAGTATTTTATGCAATACCTTAAATCAAGCAGTTTTATGGTATTAAACATTGTTATTAAATATTTGATTAAAGTGATAGTTTGGTTTGCAGAGATCAAAGCTTAATCTAGATCAGGACTGTTTTGATTATCATAACCCAGTAAGGTATTTTAAGAGAGATTACTTTACCAGTCAAACGTTTTTGAATGGTAATGTTAAGATTTTTAATGGTATTTTTTTAAAGAAGTTTCTTCTGCTCACCAAGCCAGCAAAACAGTTCTTTTAAATAGTAAAAAATCTTTCAAAAATGTTACTGTTTTTGCTGTACTTTGGATCTAATACATGCAGGCTTGATGAGCAGAAGATACTTCTTTAAAAACAATGTTACGGTCAGAAAAGGGT
This sequence comes from Carassius auratus, assembly GCF_003368295.1. Classification (NCBI taxonomy): domain Eukaryota; kingdom Metazoa; phylum Chordata; class Actinopteri; order Cypriniformes; family Cyprinidae; genus Carassius; species Carassius auratus. Next base: position 8,213,770 of record NC_039243.1, read on the forward strand.
TGGATGTAGCCAATAATATTAAGCTGATAACCAAATTTAGTGAAACTGATGTAGACACACTATTTAGTTTGTTTGAACGTTTGGCAGATGTTATGAAATGGCCAGATTCTTAATAGTCTTTGATGTTGCAGTGTGTGTTTTCCGGTAAGGCACAAAAAGCGTATTCTTCTTTAAATGCTCGTGATAGTCAAAATTATCATAAGGTTAAAGAGGCTGTACTGAAAGCATATGAGCTGGTACCAGAGGCCTATCGGCAGAAATTTAGAATTATGCGAAAACCTGCAGAACAGACGTATTGTGAATTTGTGAGAGACTTAAGAATCCAGTTAGATCGCTGGTGTGCTGCTTCAGGTGTAACCAGTCGTGAAGATCTTCATGAGTTGTTCCTGTTAGAACAGTTTAAAAGCACTTTGTCTGAACAAAGTTTTTAGGACCTTACACTGTGCTTCGAAAAGTGTCTGATCAAAATTATATTCTTTCTACCCCTGAGCGCAGGAAACCTACCCAGTTGTGCCATGTGGATTTGTTAAAACCCTTCTATTCTCGTAATGCTGTCATTCCTTCCCCAATTGCCCTAGTTAGTTTGAGTCAAGTAGGTGACGTGCAACATGATGTGAAATCACCTGATGATGTCATTTTACAACCTTGCTTAAAAAACTCTGAGACCTTGGCTAAATTAGGATGGGTATAAAACATTTGTCTTGCAAAATACGCTTTGAGTTAAATTCTACACTGTTAAAAATCGCTGTAAAAAAACGGCCAAATTTCGAAAGTAACATACTGTTTTTCATTAAAACAGTGCATTCTGGGTAATATTCATCATTTTCGAGAAGGTAGCCTGCTGCTATATATCGTAAATTAACAACGTTCAAAGTCGACACTCAGCGGCTGTGTTTTAAGTCACACCCTACACCCTCATTCACTATTCCCTACATGAGTTTACTAATATAGTCCACCTGACAGAGAGAATGAAAATTAATGAGTGAATTCAGACAATGATCAACAGCTGCTGTTAACGGGTAGAATCACTGAAGAAAAAAGAAACAAGACACACACAAGAACTACAACTGACTTCAGCCACAGCCTTAGATGAAATCAACTGAAGATTTACCAACTTCACTCATTACTAACCAGACTGACTTTATTTCTATCAGATCAGAGATCAGAGATCGAAAGATCTTACACTGTAAAACCCGACAAGTTAACTTAACTCAAATCGTTTGAGTAAACCGATTGCCTTGAATGTAATACCCGACAAGTAAACTAAACTCAAACGGTTTGAGTAAACAGATATCCTTAAGTTATGTTAACTCAAACCGTTTGAGGAAACCGATTGCCTTAAACCATTTAAGTTGAAAAAACTAACAGTTACGAGTACTCTGAACTTAATTCAGTTGAGTTCCCTGAAAGAAGATATACATTGCAATTAAGTGATTAAGTGATTAATTGAGCTTTAGTGATGAACACCTGCTGTTAACAAACAGAATCACTAAAGAAAAGAGAGAAAGGAACAACAGCTGACTTCAGACACAGACTTACTCAAACCTGACAAGTTATGTTAACTCAAACCATTTGAGGAAACTGATTGCCTTAAACCATTTAAGTTAAAAAAAACTAATAGTTACGAGTACTCTGAACTTAATTCAGTTGAGTTCATTGAAAGAAGATATACATTGCAATTAAGTAATTAAGCGATTAACTAAGTGCTGATTGAGAATTAGTGATGAACAGCTGCTGTTAACAAACAGAATCACTGAAGAAAAGAGAAACACAAGAACTACTACAACTGACTTCAGACACAGACTTAGATGAAATCAACTGAAATAAAATACATGAAATCTCTCAAGATCTGATTAAACAACCCCACAAACAGCATCACCAGCTCCACTTATTAATAACCAGACTGACTTTATTTCTGTCAGACGTCTACAAAAGATCTTATTGAGAATGAACTAAGGTTTAGATGTTGATTTATTGTTTCATTTGAAGTAACCATGTTAGAGATCAGTGTCTGCTTTAGTTGGGCTCTTGACCCTTGATTTCTGTCTTAGTCTTTTCTCTGGCTGTTATAACCATGTGTTTCTAAAACACATTTGTTGTAACTCAAAAGCCCAGAAGAAATGCCATCAGGTGTTCACCTTTATCTACGTGTAGATTGTTGTACTTTATAGCTGTGATAATAATTTTTCATTATTATTCACAAATATTGATCTGTACAGAGTCTAATCTCTGATTAAACAAATGTGTAATTAGTACAAGTGGACCTAATAAAAATGACACTAAGAGCCAGTGATTCTGTGATAATCAGTTAATATAAAAATGATTTCATAAACATTTTGTACACATACATTTGTCTTCTATGCCAGTAGCTCGTCACACACAGACATCAATAATCAGAATATGAACCTCAACAATGGTGACAAAAAAACATGCTGCAATACATGCTGGGTACTATTGTAGTACAAATCTCATCCATGGCTCCCAGCATGCTCTGCAGGATTTTTTTTTTTTTTTTTCTTTTATGGTCACCATTGTTGAGGTTCATATTCTGATTATTGATGTCTGTGTGTGACTAACTGACACCGTAGAAGACCACACTGTTTGGAAAGTCTTTGTATTAACTGATTATTACAGAACCACTGGCTCTAAGAATCACTTTTACTATAGTCAATTTTATTACACAACCCATATTTCATCAGAGATTAGACTCCTAGCAGTTGCATAATAATATATATAATTGGTATAACAATATATATACAATATACAACAATATAAAGTATAACAACCTACACCTAGGTACAGGTGAACACCTGATGGCATTTCTTTTGGGCTTTTGAGTTACAACAAATGTGTTTTAGAAACTCACGGTTATAACAGCCAGAGAAAAGACTAAGACAGCAATCAAGGGTCAAGAGCCCAACTTAAGCAAACACTGATCTCTAACATGGTTACTTCAAATGAAACAATAAATCAACATCTAAACCTTAGTTCATTCTCAATAAGATCTTCTGTAGACGTCTGACAGAAATAAAGTCAGTCTGGTTATTAATAAGTGGAGCTGGTGATGCTGTTTGTGGGTTGTTTAATCAGATCTTGAGAGATTTCATGTATTTTATTTCAGTTGATTTCATCTAAGTCTGTGTCTGAAGTCAGTTGTAGTAGTTCTTGTGTTTCTCTTTTCTTCAGTGATTCTGTTTGTTAACAGCAGCTGTTCATCACTAATTCTCAATCAGCACTTAGTTAATCACTTAATTACTTGAATGCAAAGTTTTAAAACTTACATGGTTTAAATCAAGGCAATCTGTTTACTCAAACGGTTTGAGTTAAGTTAACTTGTCAGGTTTTACAGTGTACTGAGAATTACAGAGATTTAGATGATAATGTTACTGTTTCGTTTGATGTTACCATTGTGGAGATCAGTGTTTACTTTAGTTGGTCTCCTGACCCTTGACTTTTGCACTTTACATTTTGTTTCATTGCTGTATTTGTATCTTCATGATACATCTGTTACAGCAGTATTAATTTTGATAGTCAAGTGATTATGGTTGTTTCTAACAGGCATGATCTACTAGAATGACTTAAAGTGTTGCTATAGTAATCAAATATTAATTTGGTGTTGGAATATTTGAGTGAATGACACAATTTTTTTTTTTGTTTCTTCAATTTTGTAAGATTGAAAAGTAGTGTGATAACCAGTATTTATGGATTTAATGACTAGTTTTAGTTAAAAAATATTTCTGGCAGCAGTCTCCACAACACTCAAAGAGAGAAATCAACAATCAGCATATGAATCTCAACAATGGTGACAATCAAAAGGTTCATGATGCAATGCATGCTGGGTACCAGCACAGGATAAAACTCATCCATGATTCCCAGCATGCATTGCGGCATGAATAAATTATGCCCCTGAATTGTTCACTTATTTACTTGAATTCTTATGTGCTTATAATTTGGCATTTGTTTTAAGTTTAAGTAGCATGTGTTGTGATGTTCAGAACTGATATGTTTATTTATTTTGTGGATTGTCACCATTGTTGTGATTCATACGCTGATTCTTGATGTTTCTGTCTAAATTTCAGCAAAGGTTTTTTTTTTTATTATGAGTGAAATATTCTTAACAGTCTTTCATAACTTATGGCTCAGCAGTGTTCCTTCTCATGCTGTAGTATCAATATTCAATAAGAGAAGAGACACGGGATTAGATCAGAAATAATAGTGTTTGTTCTTGTCAATCTATAAATAACAATATCAGATTTTTTTCTCTTCTGTGCACTTTTGTTTTGCTATAACAGGTTCCAAAGGCGCATTGTTACAGCATGTAAAAAAAAAAAACCTTAGTTTTTTGAAAAGTCACGTTCAAGAGCCCAACTAAAGTAAACACTGATCTCCATCATGGTAGTGAAAAAAACACCTAAACCTATTTAACTCTCCATAAGTTCTTCTGTAGACATCTGACAGAAATAAAGTCAGTCTGGTTAGTAATGTGAATCTGGTGAAGCTGTTTTAGTAGTTGTTTAATCAGATCTTGAGAGATTTGATGTATTCTTTTATTTAGTTGATTTCATTTAAGGCTGTGGCTGAAGTCATTTGTAGATCTTGTGTTTCTCTTTCCTTCAGTGATTCTGCAGGTGTTTATCACTAATGCTCAATCATCAATTAATCACCGAATTATCTCATTAACTTCACTGATTCAGTGTTACTCAAGCACTCTGTAGTGTGCACACATTATAAGTGTTCATTTAAAACTGAGGATTTTATTGTGGGGTTTAAAGGGTTAAAGATTTAAGATGAAGAAAAAACAGCATGAAACATAATTTAACAGTAATAAACTGTAATTAATTTACAGGAAACAAACTGTAGAAAAACAGTTATTTACTGGCACCCCTGCTGCCAGTAAATAACTGTTTTTCTACTGTTTCTTGCCGTAAATCAATGGTTGCCAGCAAAAAAAGTGTTTTTCTACAGTTTGTTGCCGTTAAGTCAAGGAAAAACAGTAATATACTGTAAACTGTAAACGTCAGATTTACCAAATGAAAAAAAAAAAAGTTAATTTAACTAAAATAATTGTGAACATCCATAGAAAAAAAAATTAGGCAAAGTCATACACTGATAATGAGAGTAAATACTGAACTTGACTGTATTAATGTGTGTTTGCACAAGAGAGATCGTTTAGTTTAATGTAGTTTTGTTGTTCACCATTGTGCTGGAGAGTAGAGCCTGTGCTTCAGTCAATGATGAGCAACAAATTCTGATCTTCTGCTGCTTTATATAAAGACAGTAAATGTGGAGTCGCTGATACAGTGATGATCTCTGTGTTAAGTACTTCAGCACATACATGTGCGGTGTAGATGACAATGAGCTGCAGTGATTTGAGTAAAAGTCATGTATTTAGTAACTTTATTACTGCACATTTAACCCTTTAAACCCCACAACAAAATCCTCAGTTTTAAATGAACACTTATAATGTGTGCACACTACAGAGTGTTTGAGTAACACTGAATCAGTGAAGATAATGAGATAATTCTGTAATAAATTGATGATTGAGCATTAGTGATGAACACCTGCTATTAACAAACAGAAACACTAAAGGAAAGAGAAACACAAGAACTACAACTTCAGCCACACCCTTAAATAAAATAATTAATTGAATCTCTCAAGATCTGATTAAACAACTCCTAAAACAGCTTAACCAGATTCACAATATACTTTATTTCTGTCAGATGTCTACAGAAGATCTTATTGAGCATTAAAGAGGTTTAGGCATTTTTTCACTACCATGATGGAGATCAGTGTTTACATTAGTTGGCCACTTGAACAGTGACTTTTCAACGCTGAGTTTTTTTTTTTTTTGCATGATGTAACAATGCATTTTAGAAATTTGATTGAAAATTAGAAGCAAATATATGTGTGTATATATATATATATATATATATATGGTACTGTTGTTTATAGATTGATAAGAGCAAACATTCTCATATTTCTGATCCAATCCCGTGTCCCTTCTCTTATTGAATATGGATACTACAGCAAAGCAAGAACACTGTTGAGTCATAAGTTATAAAATACTTTAAAAAAATAACTCATTTAAAAAAAAAAAACTTTTGTTGCCATTTAGACAGACACATCAAGAATCAGCGTATGAATCACAGCAATGGTGACAATCCACAAAATAAACAGTTAGTTTCTGAACATCACAAAACATGCTACTAAAATTTAAGACAAAAGCAAAAATACAAGCACATAAGAATTCAATCAAATAAGTGGACAATGCAGGGGCATAAATTATTCATACCGCAATGCATGATGGGAGTCATGGATGAGTTTTATCCTGTGCTGGTACCCAGCATGCAATGCATTATGAACCTTTTAATTGTCACCATCGTTGAGGTTCATATGCTGATTGTTGATGTCTCTCTTTGAGAGTTGCTGACACTAAAGCTCAAAATGTTTCAAACCTAAACTGTTCTTATATTCACATATTCTGATTATCACATTACTGTTTAGTGATGGGATTTATGGCTCTTTGAGGGGATCCAGATCTTCGCGATCCGTTCCTTTCAAAGAGCCGTTCAAAAGAATGGCTCTTTTGGCTCTTTTTAAATATTTAGTCAGTTTTAAGAAGCCAGCTTGGGAGCATCTCAGTTTATCCTGTAAATAATCACTGGGAGGTATTATGAGGTGAGATTTGTAGTCAAATAATTAAAGCTCAGATATCACACACCAATATCTGAGTTTGAATTATTCTGAAATATTGATTATTACCTCATTTCTCATGTGTCGACTATATTCCATAGGGTTGCACAAATCCCTCTGCTTAGACAGTGACATCATTATTTTGATTTACCTTTAGTACAAAGTGTGTGTGTGTGTGTGTGTGTGTGTAAAACTACGTTGACTTATGTTATTCATACAATACCTACTCACAAATAAACATAAAAAACAAAGCCGGCTGCAATGAATCTCTGTGCAAAACAGCTTTTACTACAAACACTTCCACACAAGAACATTGTTATCACACAAGAACATTTTGATAGAAAACTATTTTTTTTTTTTAAGTAGATAAAATTAGAATAAATAAAATGGAAATGTCTACATACTACATACTATTACTACTGTAAACTTTGCAAATAGGACATCAGCCCCTTCAAGTCAATGAACAATAACAAAGTGGGCTGCAATGAATGTCTGTGGAAAACAGCTTTTAGTGAAACATTTCTATACAAGTACAGTATCACAAAAGAACATGTTTAATGATTTTAAAATAAGTTTTAAATGAACACAAAATGCAATGTAAATGCATGCACAACTAATAACTAATATCATCACGCTATAAAGGGTTGGCCTGCGCTGGGTGCGCCCCTCCCCCTATAACTGTTCTGTCTCCTGGCGGAGCTCATTTGTATGAACACGCATAGGAAAAAAGAACGATAGAAAGAACGGCTCCTCTCCAGTCGCGACTCGGCTCCCATCGTTCATGTTTATGAGCCGTTCAAAAGAATCGGTTCGTTCGCGAACGTCACAACTCTATTACTGTTTAAGCTTATAGAATTACAGGAAAAGAGATGTATAATTCCCTCACATTTCAACACCATATTATTCTAGCAACAATTTAAGACAGTCTAAGAGATCATGGCTGACACAACGAGCCATAATCACTTGACCATCCAAATAAATATTGCTATAATATATGTACATAAATATAACAATTAAACAAAACTTAAAGTTCAAAAGTCAAGGGTCAAGAGCTCAACTAAAGGAAACACTGATCTCCACAATGGTAACATCAAATGAAACTAAAACATCATTATCTAAATTGCTGTAACTCTCAATAAGATCTTTTGATCTCTGATCTGACAGAAATAAAGTCAGTCTGGTTAGTAATGAGTGAAGTTGGTAAAGCTGTTTGTTGATTGTTTAAATCTTCAGTTGATTTCATCTAAAGCTGTGGCTGAAGTCAGTTGTAGTTCTTGTGTGAGTCTTGTTTCTCTTTTCTTCGGTGATTCTACTCGTTAACAGCAGCTGTTCATCAGTGTCTGAATTCACTCATTAGTTTTCATTGTCTCTGTCAGGTGGACTATATTAGTAAACTCATGTAGGGAATAGTGAATGAGGGTGTAGGGTGTGATTTGAAACACAGACGCTGATGTCGACTTTGAACGTTGTTAATATACGATATATAGCAGCAGGATATCTTCTCGAAACTGATGAATATTACCCAGAATGCATTGTTTTAATGAAAAACAGTATGTTACTGTCAAAATTTGGCCGTTTTTTTACAGCAATTTTTAACAGTGTAGGATGGAAGACTGCATTGACCAGTTTGGATCAGCTAACTATATAAGTAAATTTGATTTGCTCAAAGGGTACTGGCAAGTGCCTTTGACCGTCCGAGCACAGGAAATTTCCTCTTTTATTACACCATTTGGATTATATTCTTACACTGTAATGAGCTTTGGTCTCAGAAATGCCCCAGCTACATTTCAGCGTTGACCGAATGAACAGAGTTCAACAAAATTTGAGTGGACTCCAAAATGTGAAAGCGCCTTCGAGAATGTTAAACGATTGCTCACATCATCCCCTGTCCTGACAGCTCCTCGACTTGATAAACCATTCAAACTTCAGGTGGATGCTAGTCAGGTTGGAGCAGGAGCTGTTCTGCTGCAGGCTGATGAGAGTGGTATAAATCGCACTGTTAGCTATTTCCCACTAAAATTCAATTAGTATCAGACCAGTTATTCTACCATCGAGAAAGAAGCATTAGTGTTGATTTGGTCCCTGCAACATTTTTAGGTGTGTTTGTCTTGTGGGACTATGCCAACTGTGGTGTACACAGACCATAACCCCCTTATGTTTCTTCACTCTCTGCAGAATCCGAATCAGCGTCTCATATGGTGGTCTCTTTGCTTACAGTCTTATGCTTTGGAGAACGTTTTTTTTGGTTGCTGCCACTTTTATCTGCCTATTGTTATGTATGTATTGTGAAATTTACACAGAAAATAAATTGAATTTGAGTACTTGTTGTGTTATTCTTGTGTTAAGAAATACCGGATACATATTGTATAGTATTGCCACCTTAAAAAAACACAAATAAATGTCACACTCAATAGTGAGAAAAAATCAATAAAAATTTAAAAAGGAAAAAAAATGCCTCACAGGTGTGCAATGATAAATTCTTCTAATAGTGGGCAAGGGTTTTTCCTATTTCTCATTTCCCAAGGACGAAAAAAGGTAACCCATGTGGACTGTGTTAGTTGTCAAAGCCTACCTGAATTTACGGTGGTTCACGTGGGAGGGAAAGTTGGCCAAATGCCAAGTTGGCTAATATCCAAAATCGGCCAGGTTGCGTGGGCTCCCACAGATCCTAAAGATACGTCTTGTTGGGAGGGGGACTCTTCCCTTACTCAATTTCTGAAAGCACCGAAGTGACTGAAGGATTGCCGTAAAGCAGTATCTCTGGTACAAAGTGTATGATGTCATTGACATTTTAAAAGACTTTTAAAAAAGTCTTACAAAATCAGGGTCCCTGCTCATGTTATTTTTTGGTGTGTGCTTGTGGTCTTTTCCCCTTTGCTCTTGTTTCCACATTCTGCGCTTGTGTTTCTAAAAGTTGCAGCAGAGCCTGTCTACGCAGAGCCTTCCCGCTCCCTATTAAGTCCTATTGTACCAAATTTTGGTTGCAGTTCCACAAGAGTTCCACTGGGGGTGATCGCCATGAGTGCAAAATGAATGGGAGTCTATGGGGCAAGACGGCTAAATTTGTCCCTTTCACCCGATTGCCATTGCGAATTATCAGATCTGATTGTAGGTTTTGCAAGTTTAACATGGGTTATAGGTCGAAAGTTGAATGAAAGAGTACTTATGTCCTTTCAATTTTTTACAGGTTGAGTTGTTGTTGCCCATAACACGCTAGCATTCTGCTTTGTGTATTATGATATTTTCTGCAAGCGCTATGTAGTCCGAGTAGGCCGATATCTAGCCTGTATTGTTAGTTTGGTTTAGTAAGCAACAGTGTTTGGAATAATGGCGTTTAAAAGAACGGCGTTAGGTAACGACGTTATTTTTTCAGTAACGGGGTAATCTAACTAATTACTTTTCCCGTCGTTACAACGCCGTTAACATTACTGAACGTTAAATGGGGTGCATTACTATGCATTGATTTAATAAACTATGCAATCCGAACGCACCCCTGGCTCACACAGCGAGTGAGCAGGTGGGTTAATAACGAGATAAGCGATTATGATTGGCTAAGGCAGAGTCATGTGTTTCATGGTAGCCAATCAGAGCCAGTGCTTTTACACACATGCCGGCACACATGCAGGCACACGCGCCAGCGGCGCCAAACACACAAACACACACACACACACGCAACAGCTACACAGAGATTTGCAGCAGCAGCAGAAATGGCGAGTCAGGAGCAATCCGATGAAAAGTTGGCATTTGCTAGGTGGAGCTATAAGCACTACTTTAATTAATTGTGGTCAAAGGCAAGAACGTGCATGTAATGTGTAGCCTACATGTAATGTGTGACACACGCATCTACAAAGCTAGTGGCCAAAAACACTTTAATAATACTTGAAGTGCAGCATAAAACTCTTGATGTATGTTGACGTGCAATAAATATCAAAATTTATGTACGAACACCTGTCCGTTCTACTCATTTCAACTGACTTGTGAAAACTGCTAAAAAAATTAAAATACAAAATCTTTGTCATTTTACTTTTTTTTTTTTTTTTTTTTTACAGTTACACAAATAGTTACTTTCCCTGGTAACGAGTTACTTTTATTATAGAGTAATTCAGTTACTAACTGTACTTTTTGTAACAAGTAGTGAGTAACTATTACTAATTACTTTTTTAAAGTAACGTTCCCAACAGTGGTGAGCAATACTTTATATTTTAGGCAGTTGCCTGATAAATCACATGCGATATTTAATTTATCTTGTCAGTAAAGCCGGTTGTATAATCAGCGATAAATCTATATCACCTGCGCCCTTTCACACGGAGCAGCAGTACGCCCGTTTCACACATACTCCGTCTGCAGTGCGTATGCGTTGCATATTTTTTTTTGCACACTGCATGCGGTTGTGGTCGGTCAATGCGTTCCAGGAGCGGTGCGTCTGCAGCAGTGCAGCGATCGTTTACGTACCGAGTCTATTTTTGCTGTGCTGCATGCACTGAATTAAAGTGACAGCGCATTGTTCACGGTAAAAATTAACATGGATTGACACGGAAATGCAGTCATTTCGCAATAAATGTATACTAATTAAAGCCTACTGTGTTTCACACGCAACACATGGGTTTTGGCTAGATTTAAAACAAGAAAAAGAGCAACTTTAGAGAAACAAGGCAACATTATATATGAACTTTTATAGAGGCAGAAAAACAAAGTTATTTAAGATCCGTTGGATTGCGTGTAATAAAGATTTAAATTCAAAAGGCACAAGAGTCAACCGTTTCTGTCAGTGGTGAGTTTTAATTTTAAATATTTGTGATATTCTAACAAGAAAAGTAGGATAATGTTGTGTTTAAATGTGTTGCAGCTTGTTTCAGCAAATTATTATAAAAACCTAGCAGTTAAATGCATGAGTAATACGTTGTTTTTATTTTAATTTAAATATGTCTATGAAAGATTGTTACTGTACTGTGATGAAAGAGTATTACAATGCTGAAAAAGCTTCTTTTTTTTCATGATTTGATATCAAAATAATGGACAAATGTTGTGTTTTAAACAGCCGCGGATCAGTAGCGGACTGCAAACGCGTCCTGTGTGAAAGCACAATGAGTCCGTGCTGCTTCACCACCACTAGTTGCTTGCTGATGATTGATATATCACCATATATGTGGTCTGGTTACCTGTTTTCACCCAAGCTAATATGTGGTGTTAGTTAAGTGTTATTTATTAAAGGGACTCAATGGGTCAACAGCCTGACACCCAGCTAAATTTAGTATGTCTCTAGCACAATGTTAGCATGACTAGCATGTCTGTTGCATGTTGCTAGCATGTTGTTATCATTATTAACAAGTAACTACAGTAGCATGTTGTTAGCATGGTTAGCAAGTGACTAGCATTTTGCTAGTATGACTAGCATGTTGACCAACATGACTAGCATGACTAGCAAGTGACTAGCATGTTGCTAGCATGACTAGCAAGTGACTAACATGTTGTTATCATGATTAGCAAAGTTACTAACATGCTATTACCAGAGGTGGACAGAGTACACCACTTCATTACTTGAGTAAAAGTGCAGATACCCCTTGCTAAATTTTACTCGAGTACAAGTAAAAGTACTACAGTCAGATGTCTACTTAAGTAAAAGTACTGAAGTACTTGTTTTTAAAAGTACTTGAGTACAAGAGTACATTTTCTAAATATTGCATTACTACTGAAACAGTGCTTACATTTATCTACAGAAACGTCCTACATGGAGTCTTAATACCTTGGAGAATGTAAAAGAAATTGAAAGTAAAATAAAGTCATTTTCATCTTTTTACCACGTTGCTTTATTTAACATTTCTCACTTGCCCACAAGGCAATAGCACAATGGCAACGCTCTGACAAACCTCTGCTAGAGTTTTAATGGATTTTTTGCACCCACATTTGAACCTGACTGTGTTAAACACACTGCATACTCAAGAATATCAAAGCAAATGCTCATCTTACAGTAATGTGTAATATCAGAAAAGAAAATTCAGCTAACAATTGTATGTATATGTGAGTTTCTATGTTTTTTTCATCAATCAAATCAATAAACCTAAACCAGCAAAAAAGGCAATATAGCAATGTTCTGACACACCTCTGAACCTGATCGTGTTATACACACAGCATAGAAGAGAAAATAATAATGTTAAAGAAAATCAGCTAATCAGCTGTGTGTAGGTCAGCGTACAAAGAAGGAAAAATTAAATTCAGCTCATTTGAGTGACAATATTAAGCCCCTTCCTCTCACACTGACATACAGACAAAGGCAGGAGAAAATACTTTCAGCTGAATAACACAATTCTCACACGCACAATCTATGTGTGACAACTCTCTGTGTTTGTGTGTGTGTGTGTGTGTGTGTACTGTACTTCAATTCAATCAAATGTCCTTTAGTCGTCTTCTTTTCTTTTTTCCTTTTTTCCCGTCCACACGGAGACGCGTTTTTGTGAATACGCACACATTTTTTATTGGATAGGCATTTCGTCCACACAGAATCCGGCATTTTGGAAGAATGAAACCGATGTTTTTTTAAACCGGGTCCCAGAGTGGATAAATTTGAAAACGCCGCCTTTGCATTTTCGTTTGGACGACGAATATATTTTCGAATATATTTTCTGAAACGACTATGTCATCAGCCCACGTCTCGCCCCTAGTCAGACACCGCTACGTCATCTAACAGCAACAAAAACATTAACAAACACTGAACAATTGTCTTTTTATTAACTAACATTACCACAGATTAATAAATGTATTGTTCCATGTTCGTTTGTGTATCACGCGCAAGGTTTATGAACAAGTCCATGTCTTCTTCTCCGTTTTAAGTGAATCTGTGTGGCAGAATTACAGCGCCACATGCTGGTCTGGAATGTATACTACTTGTTTTGTGGTTTCTTCTGGACGTGGATATTCCTTGAGACGAGGGGAAAAAAAGATCGGATTGGGGTAAACTCCATGAGGACGGGGCCAAAGAAGTAACGGATACTTATGGTTATGGATAGAAATGTAGCGGAGTAAAGAGTACAATATTTGCCTCTCAGATGTACTTGAGTAAAGTCATGAGTACTCCCCAAAAATGATACTTGAGTAAAGTACAGATCCCTCAAAATTGTACTTAAGTTCTGCACTCAAGTAAATGTACTCCGTTACTGTCCGGCTCTGGTTATTACCATGTTGTTAACATGATAAACAAGAGACTGGCATGTTCTTAACATGATTAGCAAGTGACTAGCATGTTGTTAGCATGACTCTTAAGGGACTAGCATGTTGCTAGCATGATAAGCAAAGTTACTAGCTTGTTGTTAACATGATTAACAAGTGACTAGCATATTGTTAAAACAATAACATTACTAGTATGCCTCCGGCATTTGTTAGCATGACTAGCATGTATGTAGCATGTTGTTGTCATGTTGTTAGCATGATTATCAAGTGACTAGCATGTTGTTAACATGATTATCAAGTGACTAGCATGTTGTTAGCATTAATAGCAAGTGACTAGCATGTTTCTACCATGACAAGCGTGTCTGTAGCATGTTGTTAACATGTTGTTAACATGATAATCAAGTGACTAGCATGTTGTTATCATGACTAACATGTCTCTAACATTTTGCTAGCATGACTAGCAAAGTGACTAGCATGTTTTTAGAATAATTAACAAGTGACTAGCATGTTGTTAACATGACTAGCAAGTGCCTAGCATGTTTTGCTAGCATGACTATCATGTCTCAAGCATGTTGCTAGCATGTTGTTAACATTGTTAGCAAGTAACTAGCATTTTGTTAGCATTAGTAGCATGTCTCTAGCATGTTGACTAGCGTGACTAGCAAGTGACTAGCATGTTGTTAGCATGAATAGCATGTCTCTAGCATATTGTTAACATGTTGTTAACATGATAATCAAGTGACTAGCATGTTGTTATCATGACTAACATGTCTCTAACATTTTGCTTGCATGACTAGCAAAGTCACTAGCATGTTTTTAGAATAATTAACAAGTGACTAGCATGTTGTTAACATGACTAGCATGTCTCAAGCATGTTGCTAGCATGTTGTTAGCATTGTTAGCAAGTGACTAGCATTTTATTAGCATGAGTAGCATGTCTCTACCATGTTGACTAGCATGACTAGCAAAGTGACTAGCATGTTTTTAGAATAATTAACAAGTGACTAGCATGTTTTGCTAGCATGACTAGCATGTCTCAAGCATGTTGCTAGCATGTTGTTAGCATTGTTAACAAGTGACTAACATTTTGTTAGCATGAGTAGCATGTCTCTACCATGTTGACTAGCATTACTAGCAAGTGACTAGCATGTTGCTAGCATGATTAGCAAAGTTACTAGCATGTTATTTCCATGTTGTTACCATGATTAAAAAGATACTACCATGTTGTTAACATGATTAGCAAGTGACTAGCATGCTGTTAGCATGACTAGCATGTCTTTAGCATGTTGCTAGCATGACAAGCATGTTTGTAGCCTGTTTCTAGCATGTTTCTAGCATGTTTCTAGCATGTTTCCAGCTTGATTAACAAAGTGACTAGCATTTCAGCAAAACAAGCTTAAAACCAGCTAAGACCAGTGTGACAGTGTCCAAAACCACTTTAAAACCATGTTAAAAGTATGTTTCTAGTCTGATTAGCAAGTAACTAGCATTTTGCTAACATTTTTCTATACTAAACCAGCTAAAACCAGTTGATTAAGTAAAGAAAACCAGCCAAGGCCAGTGTGACAGTGGCCAAAACCACTTTAAAACCATGTTAAAAGCATTTTTCTAGCCTGATTAGTGAGTAATTAGCATGTTGTTAGCATGTTTCTATGCTAAACTGGCCAAAACCAGCTAAAACCAGTGGATTCAGTAAAAACCTAAAACCCGGCTAAGACCAGCGTGACAGTGGCCAAAACCACATAAAAACCAGCTTGGGAGACCAGCCAAAGCAACCAATCACCTTAGGCTGGTTTTAGCTGTATTCGCTTGTTAAGTCTGACGTCACGTAGCAACGCTTCCGTGTCCAAACGCTCTATCAGTTACCACGAGAAAACAACAAAAGGTGCTAATATAAACTCACAATGTGATAGAATACTAGCGAAAAAGTTGAAATCTTAACCTTTAACTCCATACCGAAGTCCCAGAAAATATAAATTAAAAAATATATATATAAAATTGTTGGTGTTTGGGACTGTAGTGTATATTACAGTTGTAGTTCTTGTGTGTGTCTTGTTTCTCTTTTCTTCAGTGATTCTGCTCGTTAACAGCAGCTGTTCATCAGTGTCTGAATTCACTCATTAGTTTTCATTCTTTCTGTCAAGTGATCTCTGAGTTTAGACTTTGAATGCTGCACTGTAAAAAAAAAAAAAAAGAAAAAAAGAAAAAAGAAAGCTGCGTCACCTTAAAAAAATAGGGCAACTTATTGCAAGCACTTTTTTGAGTAAACTTAACAAACAGCACTTAAGTCCACCCAACTTAAAATAACTTAATATCACAAGTTGTCACAACATAAATAGTAATGTTAACCTAAAAAACATCAGAACAAAATATTTTTTGTTTACTGAACACAAGGCCTATTATCTATACTAATAGGCTTCTTGATAATTATGAATATTACCCAGAATGCACCTTTTTAAAAAGAAAAACAGCATGTTTCTGTCATAATTTGGCAGTCTTTTTACAGCGATTTTTAACAGTGCAGGCCCGCTGAAAAATAACATTCTGGCTATGCCACTGTTTTGGTGTGTCTGGATCAATTTTGAAGCTTGGAATGCAGCATGAAACAGCACAGAATCCCATTCATTGTATTCAAATATAATTTACATTACATTTTGTTGTTGTTGTTGTTGTTGTTGTTGTTAATAAAAATTCTGTGGAAAACTGTTGTTGTTAAAAATAAAATGCAAATAAAACACAGACCGTATCACTTTTATTTAGAGTTGGAAAGCATAAAAACAAGACATCCACTTAATATGTGCCTTTGTGTGTTTCATAGCTTAATTATTTCAAAGTATTCTAAAGTATTCTGAACATGGATGTACATCCATGGAAGAAAGACTGACTCGTAGGTTTGGAACCATTCTAGGGTGAGTAAATAAAAAAAATAAAAAAAATGGTTTACTGTTAAAAATGACCACCCAGTCATTTGAACTGCATGTGGAGCCATGTGAAAATTTGACTGAAGATTCAAGAGTAGTGAAGAATGCAAACAAAATAAAAGTTATGTTAAATGTTAAACATATGTTAAACATTATTTAAAAGAAACAGAGTGTTCACACAGTTTTTACTGGAGAAAAAAAGCATCTTCTGTGGTGATTTTAATTTTTGATTTTGAGGTTTGCAGATATTTTTTAAACATGGTTACATTTTTAATCAGATCCCACAGGACTAACTCTTATTAACTGCTGAATGAATAAACAGATTGGTCAAAAGATGTATTAAACAAATTGTCTGAGTCTGCTTAAGTGTATGGTCTTATAACAATAGAAATCCAAAGCCAAAATCACAGTTTATACTTACACAGCATCACAGAGATTGGTGCTCTTATAAAACCTGTCATGAATTATGAAGAAAAAATAATATTGGATTGGACTTAATGAGATTCAATTCATTTATCTATTAAAAAGTTTTTGGTGAGTGTAAATAAACATTTAAATTCTAATCATGATTAAAAAAAAAAATACATGCCTTTATTGAGAAGGGAAGCCATTAACAATTTCACAATTTAAATATATATCTCTTTATCCAAAAGGCAGTTCAGAGGACAAGTTTTCTTGTTAATCTTTGGGAATAAAGATTTACAAATAATAGTTTTAATAATTTATTGTCAAAGAATAATTGAATAAAGGATGAAAGTATTCTCTAGTTTAATTAAAAAGCACTGTCGATTAAACAAAGTTGCAGAAACAATAAGATATAAATCATATTTGAATCACATACAGTTTCCAATAAATCACACTTGAAAATTCCTGTAGGTCTACAAATGCTCTGAAGCAATACCTAAATAAATAAATACAAATATCTCAATACTGTAAACAGCAAACTACAGACAAATCACACAATCACACATCAACACACGTTGCATGTTGTTTGATGTATAGTACAGAGACTGATGAGAATAATTATGAGCAGAAATAAGATCTTACCTGAAATAAGCTGACATACAGTGATCTTCACTGACACAAATGAATTCATCAAATATTTGTTTCTGCTGTTTATTGATGTTTATTGATGTTATCTGTTCAGCATCCTGGTATGGAAATTTGAGCTCACTGTTTCCTTCTCAAATTCAAATTCAAATACAAATGTATACCTAACAATAGTACACGTCTAGTTCCTATTAACTGTATTATCAGTGACCTAACAACATCCTGTGTTATTCAACATCAGTTTTAACCATAGGATTCCACATGGACTGTTATGGTTGCTGTAATGTTGGCAGCAGCTAGTAATCGATCATGTTTTTTTTTTCTAAGCTTCCCAACATTACTTTCTTAACTTCCTCAATACGATGGTCATAACAAATCTCATCAATCCTTTAAACATGGTTTATTGACTCGTGTTGTAAAAAAATAACAGAAAATGTGCACATATAGTTCTAAGGGTTATTCATGTTATATTTTAAATATAGAAATGATGTGTATGATGGCTTGATTTCATATTTCAAGCTACGGTATTCCTGTCAAATCAGAGTCAGTCTATTATGGAACTTTTCTTTTGTGAAAAGTGAAGAAAACATTTAAAACAACACTCAAAAAAAAAATATTTGTTGAACGAACTTAATTAAATTAAGGAAAGGTTTTCCACGAAATTAAATTACATTGTTCCAACAAGATCTAATTTGTTTGATATGATTTGTTGTAATCTTGTTGTATGAACTTGAATTCATTTAGTCAAGACTTCTAAAAAAATATGTGTTATTCCTACTAGATAAAGTTTTGCCATCCGTAATAGAGAAAATCTTTTCAGGTTAACTAGGTCTAATTTTGCCATGCCAACTCTAAAAAATAATGCCCTGTTAACTACATTTAATTGTGTCATGTCTAATATATCTAACAAAGCCATGTCAACAATATACATTTTTGTCCTGCCTACTAGGTAAAATTGCCAACATTATAATGAAACAGTGAAAGTGACATGACATTCAGCCAAGTATGGTAACCCACCCATACTCAGAATTTGTGCTCTGCATTTAACCCATCCGAAGTGCACACACACAGAGCAGTGAACACACACCCAGAGCAGTGGGCAGCCATTTATGCTGCGGCACCCGGGGAGCAGTTGGGGGTTCAGTGCCTTGCTCAAGGGCACCTAAGTCGTCGTATTGAAGGTGGAGAGAGAACTGTACATGCACTCCCCCCACCTTCAATTCCTGCCGGCCCGAGACTCGAACTCACAACTTTTCAATTGCCAGTCCGACTCTAACCATTGGGCCACAACTTCCCTATTTTTATAATTTTAGCTAACTTGGCCCAACCCAACCACAAGCTCCACACTTCACCACAATGGTAACTCGCACAAAATACACCAATATAAAGTCTTTTAAAATGCCCACATAATAGTAGCCTGGTAATACCAGACTCTGCTACTTCACTTTGCTTCGTAGACAGAGTCTGGAATGGCATAATAGAGAAGTGTTTTCCCTCTCGCTAGGGGGCGCTTGTCTGAAGTTTAAAATCATTGGTTACCCGTAACCAATCAGATACGTTTAGTTATGACGTCTGTTATGCCCCTGTACAGCCGCATCGAAGCACAGACATCATGCATCGAACTCAAATCTATGATTGAACTTCCACTGTAAACCTGTTGTAAACACATGATGATGCGAGCGAAATACTGGAGTGAACATGGCTGTAAACGACTTTTGCAGTTTGAAAAAGAGTTGAATGTTCTCCATAACTGAGCGAATTGCATCCCGTGTCTCGTTTCCCATTTCCGCGGTCGTTTCGGTGTTCGATTTCTCTAACCTACAATGTAAAACTCAGCGCTAAGCATCTACGTCACGGCTCTCAGCCCGCCCTCTGTTCGTTGATTGGCCCGGCTGTTTTCAGACCGGTGGGAAACAGAAAGCTATGAAGCTGTATCAGAGTACAGAAGCGAAATGAAATTGAGCGGAAGTAGGAAGTCTGACGTAGTCAGGCTAACATAATAGAGCATTAGACATGAAAAAGTCTCCTTATCACATTTTACTAAAAACTGCATAAAATAACACTTTATTTCAACATTTTCTCTCCCCATATCCAGTCCTGTGCAAAGCATGATGGGAAGTGTAAAACTTATTTTGAGGTACTTGATTGAAACATGTTCTTTCAAAATGAAAACTTTGTTAAACCAACGAGTGACAGTTTTAAGTCAGTTTAACATGACACAATCATGTTGAACTGAAAAATAGCCAAAATGGCACTAATTCAAAATGAATTGTTCAGGTAAAGTGAACAAAACTGAAAAATCTTTTTTTTTTTTTTGAGTGAACTGTTAATTTTTCTGTTTAAGAAGATATTTTGCTAAAAATGAACCCCCAAAACTTACTGCCAGTTTCTGAAATGTAAGTTCTTGAAAGAGTGATATAATAGGATGTGAGGCTGGTCCTTCAAGAGTCGCTCTCAGTGTATCTGTCCATAAAACCTATACAAAATAAGCCTTTATGTATTACACAACACTTCAGCATGTTATTCTAACTAAGTGAGGGTCCAATTTTTTGAATTTCTTACTCAAGTAAAGTCTCTGAGAACCTGACACACTGACACTTCTGGAAACTCCAGGTCGGTTGTAGTTTTGGAAAATGGTGGCACTGGAGACTTTGCCACCATTTGCCAACCATTCTTGGTGGTTCCACACATAATTCTTAATTCTTTTGCAGTTAACATGTCCCTTTTTTTCTCCACCTTTTTTTTCTGACCCAACGTGCATGTCGCTGTCAAATGGTCATGTCTTGCTAATTCTAATACTGCATTAGTATTGCATCCTTCTCATGGGTAATTTATTTTTTTATTTTTAACTTTTAGTCTGAGTTAAATCTTGTTTTTGCCTCATTTTATCTGTAAAAGAAAACCTGCCTAATAAATATTCAATTCCAGTCTTCATGTAAAATTATACTGTATATCACTTATAAGTGATCAAATACAACATTCAGGATGGCATCCACAGGTGACCGTCTAGAGTTAAGTCATGTGCCCACTGACCAGGTACCCGTGGCCCTCCAGAGTTGAGTCAGGTCCCTCCAGAGTCAAGTCACGTCCCTGTGGTTCCTCCAGAGTCAGGTCAAGTCACCAATAGCACTCATGAGTCAGGTCAAGTCACCATTAACACTCATGAGTCAAGCAAAACCACAGTTAGACCTCATGAGTCAAGTCACTAATGATCTTCATGGGCAAGGTCAAGTCACCAGTGTTCTTCATGGGCAAGATCAAGTCAGCAATAATGCTCATGAGTCAAGCCCAACCACAGTTAGACCTCATGAGTCAAGTCAAGTCACCAGTGTTCTTCATGAGCAAAGGCAAGTCACCAATGATCTTCATGAGTAAAGGCAAGTCACCGTTGATCTTCCTGAATGAAGTCAAGCCACAGTTGATCTTCCTGAACCCAGTCAAATCATCACGGATCTACCAGAGCCTCTTCGTGTCTCTGCTGAACTACCAGAGCCTCGTCACATCTCAGCCGAACTTCCTGAGCGCTCGTCCTATCCTGTCATGGCCATGGAGGCCATCCAGGAACTCACCGCCTGCCCTGTCATGGCCATGGAGACCATCTACCATCTCATCAGGGCAACAGAGGCCACCCTTAACCTGTTCATGTTTTCTATTTCAGGCTTACCTAACCAGACTTGCTCTCCTATGCCATCGTTCCCACTGTGGTGGTCTTCTGTTCCGCCCTGGTGGGCTTCTGTCTCGACCGCATGGCTCTGGTGGCCTTCTGTGCTGCCCTGGTGGGCTGCGGTCTCGACCGCACGGCTGTGGTGGTCTTCTGCGCCACCCTGGTGGGCTTCTGTCTCGACCACACGGAGGTGGTGGTACTCTGCGCCGCCCTGGTGGGCATCTGTCTCGACTGCTCAGCTGTGGTGTGTTCCAGTTCCATCTGTGCCATCCCGGTGGGTTCCAGTTCCACCTGCTCCACCCTGGATTCCTGCCCTGTCAGCTCTGCCCTGGGCCCCTGAACTTTGCTTTCCCTCCTGGCCTCTTTGTTTTGTTGCTGTTGTTGTTGTTTCACATCCGGTCTCTGTTTCCCTCTATGGACCTGGCCCTCCATCCTTCCCCCTTATCCTCCACCAGTCCTCCTCCCTCCTGGTCTCTGTGTTCCTTGGTTGTTTTCGGTGGAGCATCTGGTAGCTGCTCCTTGGTGGGGGGGGGGGGTGTTTCCCTGGGTGTCCACTACTGGTCTCACTACCCCATAGTCACTCTAATGCAGGCACTACATTTCCCACAAGCCTTTGTCCCATTCATCACTGTTAATTGCAAACCTGTTAATTGCACTCTAATGTCTCTACTTTCATCGTTTTCACCTGTCCATAAAAACCATTAAAAAAAAAACATAAAAATCGTCTGATAGAAATAAAGTCAGTCTGGTTATTAATAAGTGGAGCTGGTGATGCTGTTTGTGGGGTTGTTTAATCAGATCTTGAGAGATTTCATGTATTTTATTTCAGTTGATTTCATCTAAGTCTGTGTCTGAAGTCAGTTGTAGTAGTTCTTGTGTTTCTCTTTTCTTCAGTGATTCTGTTTGTTAACAGCAGCTGTTCATCACTAATTCTCAATCAGCACTTAGTTAATCACTTAATTACTTGAATGCAAAGTTTTAAAACTTACATGGTTTAAATCAAGGCAATCTGTTTACTCAAACGGTTTGAGTTAAGTTTAATTGTCGGGTTTTACAGTGTATTGTGGTCACTGTGTGTATGAAGGAAAAACTTGTTTCCTGCATGTTTGTACACCTCTCACCCTCAGTCAAGGTGAGAGCAAACATCCTTTTTTTATTTTCTGCTAATATGACAATTTACTTGACAGCAAACCAAAGTTTCTATAGAGCTTGTGCAAAAATCCAAACTGACAGGACAGCTTAATCGATGGTTGCCTTGCAATATACAGTAAATAACAGCAGTACACTGCTCTTTTCTAAATTACATAAAAAAAAAACAAAAAAAAAAAAAACAACGAGAAACACATTCTGTGTGATCAGGGCCTAACAGATTATATAACTCTCTCTGACATTCCTCACTAAAATCACAGATAGAAAAAATAAGAACAGAACTTCCATTTAAAACAACTGTAATATTACTTCATATCCAGAATTTAGGTGCAAATTGAGAAAATGTCTGACCTCATTATTGAGGAGACAGTAGATCAGGAAGATGAAGGTTCCCTGCTGGGAGTTCAAGATCAGGAAGAGGATCATCAGCAACTCATTGCCATTAGTGAAGAAACCCAGAATCCAGGAGCAACCAAGAACCACACACTGATCCAGTGTTTTAAACACTATAATCCTGCAGAGAAACGTCGTCTGTCTTTACTGACTATATCTGTGGTTTTCTAACAATTAATCACTTTGCTTTACTTTGAATATAAATCATAGTAGTCAGAAATAACAAATGCAATTACTGCGAGTATGACACAAACAGGACCCAGAAAACTCCATATGAAGCCTTTATCCATTTCAATCCAGCAGCTCAATAGACAAAAAAAAAGGAAAAAAAACAATACCTTTTAGCTGATTGTATTTATCACAAATACTATTTCAATTGTTGACTGGTAAAATACTACTGATTTAAATTTTTTGCATGACATCAAAATTATGTTGCTTCTATCCGATAGCAGAAATACCAAAAAAAAAAAAAAATCACTGAACTGATTTATTTCTTTCTAAATAAATTAACTTAATAACAATACAAAAATAATTATAGAATTCTTCATATCAATTAATGTTCATAATACTGTTATTGCATACTGTTCAAAGATTTGGAATATATATTTATAAATAAATATATTACTAAACATAATTACTGCTGGGTTCACATAAATGGTTTAATCGCAAAAAAAAAAAAAAAAAAAAAAAAAGCAGAGATTGGACAGTGCAGATTACGGGCAATCATATTTCATTGAAATATTTAATCTTGCAATATATTATTCACCACAATATCATGGCCAGTCTTCTCAGTCCAGCTACCAGGATCTATTTTCTGAGCAAGATCTCTACACACACACACACACACACAAAAAAAATCACAATTGTTTTCAATGTTGAACAGATAAGAATATATTCACATTTGATACTCACACTCTGATTGTCATCCATATTTGCTGGTCCTCTTATTCAGTAGGTATAGTTGTCACTAAAAACCTATGCTCCTAGAAATTCGTTCCTAGGATTGCGGCCCCTAAAAATGCAACCTTTATTAAACCAAAATAAATGAGAAATATACACATACAAGAGTCAACGAAACATCATCAGGCAATGTATGGAATACACAGAGAACTAATGAAAAAGTGATGAGCAGATGTGTGTAATCAATGAAGAATCATGAAAAACCAATGAAGCACAAAGAATACAAAACAACAACAACAAAAAACAAAGAAAAACTAGAAGTGCATGAAACTGAAACCAAAACTGCATGTGACAGTTACACTTTAGTCATATTGCAGATGATACACAGCAAAATCTCCAGTGTTAATTTAACACTCTGAGTGTGGAGTCTGTGGACTCATATAAACTCTGAAGCAGTGTTAAAAGTAAAACACTGAAGCAGAGTTGAAGTTAATGAGATAATTAAGAAGTTAATTGAGTTATGATTGAGCATTATTGAAGACACCTGATGTTAACAAGCAGAATCACCAAACAAGAAAAATCACAATTTGTGTGTCACCATCATATTGGTCAGTGTTTGCTTTAGTTGGGATCTTGGCTTGTGGCTTTTTACTTTAAAAAAAATTGTTTTGGAAGTCAAGAGAAAAAAAAGTCATCGGGTGGTGATGATTATGTTTTAATGTAATCACTGTTTGATCTGAGTTACTGAACTATTTTACAGTGTTTTCTCTAAATAAAACTTCCATTATTGATTGTAACAGCTTTGATTCCACAATGAAAGCATCTGCATTTTCTATTCATTTTTAGCCATCTCTTGCAAGTGATTCTGATTTTTTTTTTTTTTAAATTTATTAAAAAGTATTTATTTCAGGCACACACAGATAACAAGAATCAGCATATGAATCTCAACAATGGTGACAAACAGCATATCCAGATAAACAGATCTACTCTAAACATCACAAAACTAGATTCACATAAAAACAGCAAAAATAAAATATAGTTAGAATAAAAAGTTAAAAAGACAGTTCAGCTCATCATTTATTCATGCCGCAATGCATGATGGGAGCCATGGATGAGTTTTTATTGGCTACAACATGCTTTTTTTGATGGCCAACCGTTGTTGTGATGCTCACGCTGATTCTTGATGTCTGTGTTTCTAAATAAAATATTTTTTTCTTTATGTAGAACTAACTTTTAAAAACATGTCATATTGCGCCAAAAATGATGGCTTGCTATCTTTTTTTCCCGCTTAATTTATGTATACATTAATGAAACCTGAACTCACACATTCAGATCACTACATGCCAATTAGATCAAACCACAATCAATAACACACATGATTGCCTTTGCTCTGGTCTATATGTTATAATTCTGTTACCACAGCAACACAAAGTCTAAAGTAAACATCTGAAGGTTCAAGATCCCAGCTAAAGCAAACACTGACCACTATAATGGTGACCCACAAATTGTGATTTTCTCGTTTGGTGATTCTGCTTGTTAACATCAGGTGTCTTCAATAATGGTCAACCATGACCCAATTAATTTCTTAATTATCTCATTAACTTCAACTCTGCTTCAGTGTTTTACTTTTAACACTGCTTCAGTGTTTATAGGAGTCCACAGACTTTACACTCAGAGTGTTAAATTAACACTGGGGATTTTGCTGTGTAGTATTTCATATTTCAAAGTAGGATATTCCTCTCAAATTAGAATCAATAATTATATGAAGCTTTTTTTTGTCTTTTGGTTAATGGTGAAAAAATACGTTCACAAATACAATTAATATATCGCACTGTTTATTAAGACACAATTTTGTAACAAAAAAAAAAGTGAAAGCAAATATCAATCATCATTCATGTCTTTTATTACTAAAGTACAAGTCATATGACAATACAGATGATTCACTTTAAAATTTGACACATCAGCTGTTCCCTTACTTTAATAGATTTATGAAGGTAAACCCACTACAACTATAAAAGCTGTGACACTCCATTCTGAAAATATATTTAGCCATATGAATATACACAAAAGTAGGCTAACAAAGAAAATATATATATTCTGACCACAAACAAAATTAAGTGTTCAAGATTAATAAAATGTATTAACTATTTGACACAAGCCTTTATATATTTAAAATAGATTAAAAATTATACTTAAACTGTAAAGTGTAAAGTCATGATTTTTTTCCGTTCTCCATGTACACACTAAATAGTTTATCAGAACATTTTATGGATGCTGTAAAAAATATGCTTGACTCCCACCACCAAGACAATCTTGTGTTTTTAAAAATAAGTACTGATGTAGAACATATAAGTGTTTAAAACTGTAATATCAAGACAGGTGATCTGGGGAAATTCATTAAGATTTATACATCCTTAAAAATTGTTAAGGATTTACAGAAGTAGTCCTGACCTGGTCAAAACCCAGATTACTAAACTGTACATTTTACTGTAAGAATTACATCAAATGCATAATAATGGCACTCCAGCAATATCTAAACCTGATTCTGTAGTCCTCAGAGTTGTTTGGGTCCACTGCAAAGACATCTGAAGAACTTCCTGTACTGCTGCCTGACCTGAACAAGAAGGAGACGAGAGGAGCTGAGTGACTTCATGAGATCAATATGACCTCTGAACTCATAAACAAGAATGAGTTTGTTTATAATAAACAGATAAGAAACTACTTTACAGCAAACTGTCTCTGGAGGTTTGTTGGTTTATTTATAGAGTACAGATGGAAAAATGTCTGACCTCATTATTGAAGAGACAGTAGATCAGGAAGATGAAGGTTCCCTGCTGGGAGTTCAAGATCAGGAAGAGGATCTCCAGCACCTTACTGCCATTAGTGAAGAAACCCAGAATCCAGGGGCAACCAAGAACAACAAACTGAGCCAGTGTTTTAAACACCATGATCCTGCAGAGAAACAGAGACAGAAAGAGAGTTAATGCTTCTTCATTGACTCTGTTATTTTATGAAGCATATAAATCATAATGTTTGTAACTTGGTTTGTTTCATCTGTGAAACTTCAGCATTCAGTTTTTTGAGAGTTGAGTTCAGAGTGATGACGATCATGACGAAGAGAGCTGTGTTTAACTGCAGAATAAGAAGAGATTATTGAATGATTTAGTTATTTTTTGGCTTCAACAGCCCAAGTGAAAAACTGTAATATTTAGAACTTACTCCTAGTAAGACAGAAATAGGACCTAGAAAACTCCAGATAAAACCTTTATCATGTTTAAGCCAGCAACTGTTCAGAGGGAAACAAATAATAACTGATTTCATTAGATAATACTATTTCATATGTTGAATGCTGATATCAGATTTGTCAATAAAAGCCTGTGTAAAAAAGATAGCAGATAGCAGAAAACAGTTCTGAGCATTTTACTTCCTTCTAAACAAATTACTTTAAAAACAACAACAACTCACTATTCACTGCCGTAGCCTTCAGGAACCAGACCCATAGAAACACACACCACAACCAGAGCAACCAGATATCCAATCACACACAGGAATCCACTGCTAAGCACCTCCCTCTTTTTGGAGCTGATCTGTGAAAGGTTCTTCACACAAATGAAGAGCAGCACAGCTTCAATGAACATCCACACAAAGCCGGAGAGAAAGAGGAAGTGCAGAAGTCCTGAGATCACGGCACACAGCACCTGGAGACCATGAGAGACGGTTATGATGATTCTCAGTGAGTCTGTGCTGAGCTGTAGGGCTCCTTCATCATTCTCACCTGCAGAGGACGTATGAGGCTCAGGAACTGCTGTGTGAGCAGAAACAGAAGGTGAGCCAACAGAAGACTGATGCAGATGTTGATTCGAGCCACATTATTCACTCCAGGACTCCACTGACAAAGGGCAAAGGTCAACAGGGCCAAAGTGAAGAACACCAGCCCCACGGACACACACACCAAATCCAACAGCTCCATTAGTGAGTCGCTCTGAGAAAACATGTGAGAGAACATGAGAACCAAATCTGTGCTGTTCTTAAGTGTTCACTAGAAATGTTCTGTACCTCTGACTGACGGCTGCTGGTTTGCATGATGAGAGCGAATGTGGACAGATGATCACATGAACACACAGTGTGGCTGCTGTTGGACTTTAAAGCAGAACAACCATCTACAATCCACTCATTGATATTCCAGTACACACAGAAAAGAGAACCGCTGGGATCAAACTCCTGCAGAAAGATGAAGAAAGTATCAGAACATTGAATATTAGATGTTTTCAGATGTTCATCAGTGCTCTGATAAAACAAAAGTACATTTCAGTCTCTCACTCTGATGTGTTTGAGGGTGAAGTTGACTGGTTTAGTTAGTGTAGTGTTGGTGGTTTTGGGAAGAGTAGCTGAGATCACAGTGGACATCATGGTTTTAATCGTGTCATTGGATTTGTTGAAGAAGTCTGGCTTCAGTAGATTCTCCATCATGTTGTAGCTCATGAAAGCCACAGCAGCTGATCCTGTGTGACAGAAACAGAAAAGCAATACTATGTTAAAACAACAATACAGAAAATTCACGAGTTTAAGCTTACATATAATTAGCTGAGGTATGGTATGCGTATTTGGTGTGCTGTCCAGTGAAGGGCTCAGAGCTCGGGAATGGCCCAATCCTAGAGTACTCCGCTTCCCCGTCTAGGTTTAAAGTGAACTCGAAGTGAGGAGATGGGGTGGAGGAGGGATGCTGATAAACCGTCTATGGATAGAGGTAAGTCAGCTGTATTTATACTATGGTATTAATTACTTGATTGTGGTTCACCACTGTTGATTGGGCTATGTATCTGACGTGCTCCTCCCGAACCTGGTTACTAAAACCTCATTAAGTACACTGTAAACCCTAATGTTGTCTTGACTTAAAAAATCAAATAATGTTGCCTAAACATTACTTAAAATTAAGCATTTTGGCCCTGTCACTTAAAAATATGAGTTAATTTAACTAATTTACTTTCAAAATGAATAAACTTAAGATTTCAAGTGTTGTGAGCTCAAAATCATGAGTAATCCTTTGGAAAAAAAAAAACTCAACGTCACTCTGTTCTTCCTTTAATGTGATTGGCCATGGGAGGCATTCTGCTTAGCAAACAAGAGAACAAAAGCACTGATTGGTGGATTACAAAATTCGTCCTTTTGGTCTATTTGGTTGCTGAACTACATTTCAAGAGGAAGTTTTTCTTTGTGTACTCTGCTCGGTGAGTAAAATTATGTAGATAGAAAGTTGTTTTGCATGATTTCTACTAGTGAAATATGTTAATGTAAATCCTTGTGGTACGTGATTTTGAGATGGTATGATTGAAATGACAACTTAAGTATTTGATGCAGTGGCCCAATCGTTTTCCTTTGAGAGAAAGAACATGGCAGCAAAAGTTACTGCTTAACTCGTTAGACCCATGATTTAGTGGTTATATTAAGTTATATTTTTATTTAAAAAAAATTAATTACACTATAACATTTTATAATACTTTCAGTGTTGTTCCTGGCGATCCCAATGAGATCGATGTCCACAGAAGAATTTTTCGTGTCGAGTCGAGGGATTTTATTGAAGGTGACCCGAGGTCCAACCATGAAGATTTGACCCTCTGAATAAACACAAACAAGTACATGCTACAGTAAATTATTTACAATATTTATGAAAGCCCACTTCACATAAATGATTTATTGTATATGCATATGTTTGTTAAAGTGCTACACAGAACTCGGTGCACTATTGGCTTTCCGTCTAAAGCAGACTGTCAGCTGTCACAGTCAAGAGCCATGAGTGAAATTGGCTTACTGTGTTTATAAGCTACATTTTTTTAAAGTATAAATATATATAATATTCCATAAAGATCCTGCTAATATGTGATGTATCACCCAGCCCCATTTCACACAGAACATTTTTTTTTTTTAATAAAGAGTTATTTATTGACATCAACGTCTCCATGTAAAACCTTCAAAATCCATTGAAACTTTCCATTCCACAAGAGGTTCTTTAAAGTGAAAAAATAACCCTAATCCTAGAACAAATTGCTAAATAAAATGTTTGTTTAGGGAGCCAAAAATAAGTGTTCTCCAGCATCTCAGAAAAAAATCCTATTTGGGCAATGGCATTTAAAGAAAAACATTAGACAATTATTTAATAGAACTTATGACACACAGTGTGACTGATCCAAGAACATATCAAAAACACAAACAGAAATAGGTACTTTTACCTGTATTGGTGAGACTAATATTCAGCCAGTTTTCAGTTTCTGTTGGCGTCACCAGTGCAGACACCAGGCTCTCAGAGACCTTCAGATAAATGTTTCCATATGACACCAAGTTACTTTTATCTTCAGTGCTGACCAATTCTGAAACCTTTACCTGGGTGGCATCAACAATCTTCAAAAAGTTTTCTGCCGCCTAATCAAATACCAAAAGAGAGATTGCTGTAGAATGCAAAAGAGCAAGGAGTATTGAACCTACGGGACATTCTCAAGATACAATGACAAACCTGTCCCTTGATTTTATTATCATGGAAAAGGTTTTAAATAGTAAAGAAATCCCAGTAAAAGGCATATGTATAAATACAAATAAAAATAATTACTTGAAAATATTACTGTCTGAAAACCCTCTTATTTATAACTAAATAATAATAATTATTATTAGGAAGATTTACTTTTTATCACTGGTTACATTAATCTTATAAACTTGTGTTTTGGTAAATAAAAGTTGTAGAAAAGTACTTACAAGGTCAAAGTTCGGGGGAAAAAGAGAATGTTCAAATGTGCATATGGGGATTTTTTTTTTAACATGTTATAGATTTTTTAAGGATTGTTTTTTTTTTTTTTTAACTCCGTCATTGGTGTTTATGACGCTTGGTGCAGGTTCGAGAGCGTGTGAACGGAGTAAGGCCAGTGACACGAGTGATATGAGCATCACACCGCTCTAGCGTCCCACAGAGGAGCTCCGGAAGGATAAAATGAGGAATGACGACAGCATGAGAGGAGAGAGCACCAGGACTATTTTTGTTTGAGTTTAATTATGTTTCATGCTGCATTAATCTGAGACGATGTTTATTTCATATGATTACATTTATATTAAATGTTCACTGGCTCCGCCTCCTCCTTCCCTGATCTATGAACATTTCTATTTGAATTTGTTTAAGAGCTTTCCCCTATATTGTTCAAGGGCAAGAAACATTACTTACTTCAGTAGACATCAGACCTGCCATATTTGCGATCTGGTCAACAAAATTCATAATATCTTTTGCAGTGAGCTGCTCCAGGGGAATAAAAAAAAAGAATAAAATAAAAACAGAATGAAAGAGAAATTGTTACTTTTTAATAATGATTTATAACATTAATAGAATAACAATCATCTTGTAGAAACTCATTCCCACATTCCCACTTGCACTGTTTGAAGTATTCATCATATCTGGAAGGGAAGAATCGGGATCAATCATGAATAAAAACGCATATGACACACAAGGGCAGCATTTGAGGACAGTACTTTACACACCATTCAGGCAGAGGCAAGTATCTGCATTGCAACTACAGAAATTTGGAGGAGCTTCATAGTTGCAGTTGCTGCTGCAGTTGTAGGATCCAATCATGCAGGAGCATCCGGGACTCTGAGAGATGCAGGAATAGGCTTTGCAAGGGAGTTCATGACAGTCCAGGTAACTGGAGGAATTTGTGCAGTAGCTTGTGTTCACCAGAGGAGAACAGTACCGGTGTCCTTGTGATTTGTAGATGGCTGCATTACTTCTGATAATCGGCAGCAGCAGTGCTAGAGATAAATCCATCAGTTACTGTATAAACCCTTCTACATCACAGTATGTCTTCGATCATTGGAGAATTACTACACGCTAACAGTAACATTAACAGTATTTTACTGTAAAATTACATGAAATGTCTGGTTAGATCTTATAAAGTTTCTCCCTGTATATAGTACAGGAACTGTACTGATAGCCTATTCAAAGTTGTTTGGCGTTTTTCGTAGCGTTTTTACAATGTTCCACAGATAAAATTACACTTTTTTTTTTTTTTTACAGTGCAGTAAAATGTACTAATGGAAAGTTCATAGAGAACAAAAACTTCAAGAACTTCTTGCTAAAGTGCACAAGACTATGTTATGAGTTGTTTTGTTACAACTCACAATTAACTTCAACAATAACTAACCATTATAAAATTTATAAAACCATAATAAAAACTTTTTATTCGGACCACAACCGGGGACACCCATTTTGATTTGTTCAAAGCACAACAAGGCTATCAGCACATATGAGTTTTGCTCAGTTTGCATTCTTACATGAACATCTATGTTTCTGATTAGTATAGTAACATGAGGCAGAAGAGATAACTTACCAGTCAAATGAAGGATGATGTTCATTTTGCTTTGCATTGACAACTCTCTGAAAAAGTGTCCACCGTCCTCCATCCACTGCTGTATCAAATTAACTGCTGTTTAACAAGCTAAAGGTGTCTACAAACTCCAAGGAAAATGCATTTGAATTTTGTCATCTAGAAAACAAACGTCACATAAACAAAACAGTGGCTTTTTACCACTGTGCTTCTACCAAACATGATTTACATAATTTCAGGAACATGTCGAGCATCCGTGACATACCAATAAAGGCTTTTGTTGTTTGAAAGCAAATTTGAAATTTGAACAGTTCTCACCCAATTAAATAAAGGGAAAGCAAGAGTTGGTGATTTAAAAAATACATTTACTGTTTCAAGCGTATTAACTTCTCTTGGCCTATAGACTGTTTCCTGAAGAGAAGAGAAAGTCTGATTGACCTCATTTTGAATGCAGTTTCAGTGTCTAACTACAATGCATTTAGGGGTTTTGTTGTGGTAAAGGTCTATTTGACTGTGACCTGATCACAGAAATGTTCTGTTCAGACCTGTGAGTTTCATTGTTGTACTGGTGAATGATCTGAGAAGCACTACTGATCTGTATTGCATGCGCTTGACAGGAAAGCCACCCAGTAAACGCCTTGCTTTCATGCTGATTTAGAATCAACTACAGAGTTGTTATAAGCCAAAACAACTGACAATCACAATGAACTGTTCCTAGGTCTGAGGATGTGGTCATTGAGTTTATCTAAAATGCTTGAGCCTTTGACCACACACATGCAAATTTACACAATGACACACAGCTCATGTCATTACCAGTCAGCCACATGAACCTACATGTCATGTGACTTATGGCTTAAGCAGCAGTCAATTTTTCACCTCTAAATCATCTACTATAATAAAATTAAATATTAACAATTTCAATTTTGCTTGCAAAATATTTAGCCAACATTCTGATATTACTGAATGGCTCTCAATAGAGAAATATCCTCTTTGCAGGCAGATGGTGTTGCCATTAATTTACAAGCACCATAAAAAAATAAAAAGTTATCTGTATTCTTTGTAAGCTTGCTCTCATCTGTGGTCTACAGACTCCGTGACATCAGTGCACATCACACTATTTCAAACTGATCTAGAATCAGACAGCTCAGGTCACAGCTCATTCGCAAGCAGTTATCACAGGAAGCACATACACAGATCTCAGATATGTGAGAAAAGACTTGTCTACATACATTGTGCATTAAAGGAAGCAGATGCTTTGCAAGTATCTTTATGGGTGTTTTGCTGTAAATATTTAGAAAAGCATTTTTAACTTTGAGTTCCTCAATGTGACAAAGGCTTTGCACACCAGTAATAGCCATCAAGACTCAACAGAAGTAGTGACTAGAACTAGGAAGCACTGATGCAAAGTGGTCTACAGTGGAATATATCATGGTTTACACATTAACAATGAAGATCTTCTATAATTTTGTGATCTGGATTTGTCTGTCTGGTGAGTTCCCTCTGCATTTACATTGCTGTTTTGTCATGTTTAGTAACTTGTCTTCAGGATGCATTCATTCCACTACTTAAAATGATCAGTTACTGGATTGATGGTGTTTGTTATGCCTCATCAGTGTTCAAGTAAAGTCAATAATCAGCCAGTTTCCTCCTCATGACATGTGCCAAACGCATCATGAGATGAAGCAGATAATTCTGAACATGTAAACGGAGGGAACCAAAGTCATGTTGATGCAACCTGAATCAGAGTTACAGCTACTGCTACAATCTGTTGCTAAAATTTGAGCAGAAAAACTGTCTCTGCACAGTGTAAGATAATCACTGTATGTTTTTTGGGAATTACAAATTTGCTGTTGACACAACAAAAAACTTATGTCATACATAGTTTGTTACAGTAAAGGATTACTAAACAAATGTATGGTGCCATTTCTCTTAAGTCCAGGAAGAGGAAGTGTGTAACATGGGGAGTATAACTAGACTAGAGTATAACATGGTGCAGCTAGTCTAATCAAATCTGATTCATGCTCATATTTCAATTTTACTGAGGTACTCAAACTTTCAATTGCTTATGTATTGATAAGTATATGGTCTTCACTTGCTGTTCGAAGGAAAATGCACTGGTACTTATTGTTTTACAAAGCAATTATGGATTTCTTGCCATCCTATCTCTGTTGTTTGCATCAACAAAAAGTAGCTGATAACTACTCATTTCATTCCCAGTCTTATTATAATCTTCATGTACCTACAGCTCGAACTAATCTAGGTAAAACTGCTTTTGAATATGCTGCACCAACAGACTGGAACTCTCTTCAAATGAAATTGTGGCTAAATCAGTTGGTGCCTTTTGGTAAATTTAAAACACTTTTGCGTGCAATGGAAAATTATTAAATGATTTGCAAATGCTTCTAGTGCTGTATTTTACTGATATCTTACTGTTGTGATGTATTGTAAAATAGTTTGTCATATATCTTTCAGGAAAACATTTGGCGTTCTGGGGCTTGAATTATGTCTTTATGCTTTATATAGAGTGCAAAAGAGTTTGATCCATTTTGTTACCATTTTTTACCATTTGTTTGTAAAAAAAAAACAAAAACAAAAAAAAAACATAAAAATAAAAATCCAGCTGCATATTTTCCATTTTACAAAACCTTTTGAGTCTCAAATGCACTTTTCTTGAAACTACATAAAAAGCCTTGTCAGGCCAACAGAACTATCCCAAAAGTTGTCCCAACTCATCAAACACTTTAGTTCAAGTACTGTCTGAAAAAACAATTTCATATTGGTGAAATGTTACAGCTTTGAGGTTTCCCAGCATGCACTGCAGCATAAATTTAGCTGTTTGCTGACTTAATTTAAACTTTTTTTGGAGTTGATTCATCATTATCATTATTATTTTGTTGTGATGTAAAGTGTTTCTTTATACATTATTGATTCCCACCATTCTTAAGGGTTTGTGTGTCAAGTATTAATGCCTAGAGTATGTTCAACCACTTATAATTTTGAAGTGAAGTGAAGTGAAGTGAAGTGAAGTGAAGTGAAGTGAAGCGAAGTGTGGTCAAGAATTTATGCTTTGTGTTTAACTCATCCAAGTGCACACACACCCGGAGCAGTGGGCAGCCATGTGCTGCGGAGTCTGGGGAGAAGTTGGGGGTACAGTGACTTGTTTAAGGGTCTCACCTCATATCTTCGTTTTGTATGATAATTGCTCCTAATTTCATTAAGATTACTATAACTTTTCACTTCTTTCTTGATGCAATTTGCTTATGTGCTTACAGCTGAAATAAACTGATTAAAAAAAAAATTCCATGTTTGTCACTCGTAAATACACATAAAAAGTGATAATGTGCTGTCTTTTCACATATTTTTTTTTATCCAGGAAACAAACAAAATATTACCTCCACAAGAGTAATTGTTCTTTCTGTAGCTGTGACTAAAAGTAGGCATCTATTAAGTAACTAAAAACAACGGAGACAACTCAAAAGTCTTACTGCCTTACGTTTCCTTATTTTTATATTTTCTCAGGTATTTATTTTTTGCAGTGCATTTTGTTCAATTTTGAAGTGAACTTTTGCCTGTTTGGTGATAAGATTTGGTGATATGTTGTGCGATATACATGAGTTGTCCTTGTCCTAGATATGGACAATTCATATAGCTCTACAGTGTGTGATCACCTTCAGATTAGCACACACAAGCTGTTATATATAATTCCTTATCTAAACATATATTCTTAAAGCAACTGAAACAACCTATATACATTATGTTGTTTATTTAATTCAACAGGAATAGGGATTTTGGCTACAGGTGAAACTGAGATACATGGACACAGTGGAGAAACTGTCACAATCACATGTTCCCACAGCAGGGCTTCAACTAATATAAAGTATTTCTGCAGAGATCCATGTAAAGACAGTACAGATATTTTAGTGAAATCTGACCAGTCACCTGCAGGAAGATACAGACTGAAGGATTCAGGAAACACCTTCACTGTGAACATCACTGATCTACAGGAGTCAGACTCTGGGATTTACTGGTGTGGAGTGGAGAGATTTGGTTTAGACACATATACAGAAGTCAAACTGACAGTATCTAAAGGTAAGAATGATGCGTAGTATTTGGTGTGGAATTAGGAAGTGTAAAATACTCATCTGCATGTTAATTACTATTATAGACTCAGACACAAACAGAACCACAACTCCTAAACCAGAAGGAAGTTCTCAATCTTTCACAACAAGAAGTTCATTCTCCACATCTTCATCATCTGGTGACATCACAGCCTCGTCTTCATCAACAGGTAACACTGAGACTAATCACGATATTATGTGCATTTATCTATCTATCTAAACAAATTTTGGTTTCATCTTTTTCCTCTTTTTCATTTAAAGGATTTAAAGTTCCTGTTCTTTCACTCAGACCAACATTTGATGAGAATGGTGCACAAACTTCACTCTCCTCAGGTATACAGTTCATCATTATTTCTCTGTATACCACAAAACAAAATTAACAAACACCAGCTGCCAACTCTTTGCGTGTAATACAACATTTAAAAAAAAACAATAAAAAAAAAAAACACCATCAAGCAGCAACTGTTTCAACAACTATGACGAACATCACAGACAGACTGTCACGTTTCCCCGTCTCTGTATGTTTCAGGTCCTCTGATGTTCGCAGCGGTCGGACTGACTGTTATCTTCATTATATTTGGGGCGGTTCTCTGTATATGGAATAATCAAAAGAAAAATTCACACAGTTCCAAGGGTAAGTGAAAATATTATTTTTATTACAATATAGCCTATAAAACATCTAATTAAGTGTTTCCCTGTCAACAATTTAAGTTGATGCTGAAATCCAAGGCACCACACATACCTCTGAGGTAAGAAACACAGAACACTTAGTATGTATTATAACTTTCAAAGTATGTGTATTTATAGTGGAGTTTTTTTTTCTTGGGGGGGGGGGGGGGTTGATTCTTTGAAAAGTATACAGGAAAAAAAAATGAATGCGAGAACTCCAAATTTCACCAAAATATAAAGATGAAATCTGTGACTGAAGTCTTCCAGCAAAAAAAAATAAATAAAAAATGTTAACAAAAAACTAATTTATTAATTCATTGTCCCAATACACGTAGTTATTTTCTTTATTAATTTTGTAATCTTTATTATTGAATCCACAGACCACTGGTGAGTATGAGGAGATCACAGAGACCCACCAGCGGACTGAAACACACACAGCTGTCACCATTTATTCTACTGTCAATAAAACTCCAGCAGCCAATCAGATCCAAGATCCTCCTCTATACTCCACCCTTTTCATCTGACAAGAGCTGCACCAGATGAGCTCTTAACCCCAGTCCTGATACAGCAGATCTAGCAACATATGCAGTCATAATGATATATGCTAATGGTTGTGGAAATGTATTGAACAGCTACTCTTTAACTTGCTTCAATCAATATTGTAGACTGTGTACCTGGTGTAAGTAAAAGTCTAAAAATGTTCTGGGTTGTCAGATTGTTGAATATGTCAGTGTCTTATTACAGCGGTAAGGTTTTTACTTATAATGTGCATGTGGTCAGCATGCAAATTAAGTGCTAAAACACAAGGAAGTTAATCACTAAAATAAAATATGGGTGGGATTAGTTTGAGGCCACTGTTGTACACGATTAGCAACTCTTGACTTCCTTTTTTAGAACAAGGCTTGCATTTTCAACAAACCGTATTTGAGTGACAACGAATGTAGAATCAGCTGAACTTCAAAGTTCTAAATGAACTAGAGACTTGAAAGATTGTTGATGAAAATGAAGAACTTTCACGTGCTGTGGATCTGTATCTTTCTGTCAGGTCAGTTGTTATCATATGCTTTGACTTTTGTTCTACAGTGTGATCAAACCAGTAAACTTACATGCACAGTTCCAGGTTTAAATACTATTTGGAAATCACCTTTATCTTTTGAAACACGTTCACAACTACAAAGACAGCTCTAGTCCAACATGCATATGCATGCTGGATGAATCACATCATCTAGGTCTGTCAGTCCAAAAACTGGACTGCAAGTGGTGTTTTTTGACATTTTAAAAGATTGAAGATTTCTTTAGTTTGACTGAAACTTTTAAAATGCATGTCAATATGAATGCTCCAACTGGTGATCTGCTAGTAGTTTTGTGGCACATATTCTGAACATAACCACTAATTTTAACCACATCTCAGTGTTTAAGTGTAGAGGCTGCGCATTCAACAAGTGTGAAAAACAGAAGTCATGGAGGTAACGTATATCAGTAGCTTATATCAGTAGCTTAACTCGAGAGGTTGTAAATCTGAATGTGAGAACTTGTCATATTAGCGTTCGTATTGTAAATTCAAATTTACACTCACAGCTCTGATGTGAAAAGCTGAATCTTTCAATTTGCAAACAGACAATGATCATAACACTCAGTCACACGTGTAGAATGACATTCACACAAAGAAAATGACATACACAAATGTTTACGACATATTTACTTTTGCACTTTACTTCAGTTTCGCTGCACAATGTCAAGTCAGCACTTACAAGCTCTCAGATCTGGAAGTACAAGTTCAAATCAGCGCTCGCACTTTTGCAACTCTTTGCGGTATTCCTGTTGCAAAACTCACTTGTGCACTTCTTCTTCTTTTGATGTTTTATGGCGGTCGGCAAACCAGCTTTTGGCGCATATTCCGCCACCTACTGGGATGGAGCATAGACATATAAATACCTAGACGCCTCATTGTAAAGGGGGAGATGCGTTTTTTTCTGAATAAAAACACGATAACGTTCACATGTATCTACCGATTTCAGAGGTTTGTATTCTACGTGCAGTTAAAAAACTTTGCCTCCAGTTATTTAGTTAGGTTTGGAAAATTATACATTTTCGTAAGGAATTGTGAAAGCTCACATTTGTCTCACTTGTTGATTTCGTTGATTTTTTTTTTTTTCGGTTTACAGCTCTAATGTTAATTTAGTATAACTTTTTTTATAGCACTATAGCCTATGAACTCCACAACAAATAATAACACATGTAACTGATGAGGCTATTTATCCAGTGAAAATTAAAATATGCACTGATATAGTGCACAGTAGAAATATAGTAAAAGTGGTATGTTATATTAAATAGTATATGTAGTACTACTTAAAGTAAAGTGAATAATATGAAAAGCAAGTACAACGGTACAATAACATATGTGATATAATAGATTTATAATAGCAAAAAATTATATGTATAATATGAATAATACCATAATAAATAACTGAACAACAATAGGTTAATAGCAAGAAGAATATGTAATATCAAGGGTGGAATAATACAGAATAGACAAAAATGAATAATACATTTTATAGTAAATAAAAGAGTAAAATAAAAAAAAATTTAAACGTAATTTTAAAATACTATTTGTGTAATAGTTTTAAATAAAATTAAGACACAACTTATGACATAACACAACAAAAATTGTGGACATAAGTTCCAAATTGTGTTTAATTAATGAGCTCAAGTATAATACATGTACACACACATACATAATATATGCATAATGCATATTCTATATACATTCTATAATGCACATTCCACACATTCATGCAGAAAACACACACATTTTGAAACAGTGGTTTATTTTTCTATGTATGTTAACACATTGGGTGTGAGTGTGTGAGGTTTACCTTACACAACAAAATCTCAAAGTATAGTTGTTTGTTTATCACAGACCAGAATATGAGATGCTCCCCTCAAAAAACTTTATATTAATCAAAATTAATAATCATTATAACAACATCACAATGAGTTCATCATGATATTGCAGCTGGAGTCTATGAGTTCCTGTGTTTTTCATTTCTAGGCTATTTACATCATGTAGTTTTTGTGTAAAGACACACGCAGTACATTATCAGCATTAAACAGCCTGTGTAAAGCTTTTTAAATGCAGTCTATAGTATTAGAATATGAGCAGGGTTATTCTGTCGATTCATTCAGGGCTGCTCTGGGTTTAGTACAAACACAACATTAGTCTGTGGAGGAATAGTCTTGTCTCTTGGAAATGCAGGGAACAGCTTTCCTCAGCTTTCCTTGAGGCTGTCCTTGTCCTGTTTGCAAATGGCTAAAAGGGAAGAAAAAAAAACATAGAATCAGTTCACAGTTTTATGAAAAGCAACGGAATCCTTATAATCAAGTGATTAATGATGATAAACCTAATCGGTAACACTTTTGAATAACGGTCCATTAGTTAATATTAGTTAACTACTTTAGTTAACATGATCTAAGCAAGAACAATCCTTCTACAGCATTTATTAATCTTAGTTGGTGTTAATTTTAACATTTACTAATGCATTATTTAAATCAAAAGTTGTGCTTGTTAACATTAGTTAATGCACTAAACTGTATTTTCATTAACGTGAACAAAGATGAATAAATACAGTAATAAATGTATTGTTCATTGTTTGTTCATGTTAATTAATGAATTAACTAACATTAACTAAAGGACCATTATTCTAAAGTGTTACCACTTAAACTTTGTAAATAAGTAACGGTAGTGAAATTAGAAGAGAGAAGATTTAGCTCCATCATTAATCTAGACAGTCAAAGTGCTCACTCTGTATATTGTGCTCATAACACCATTTAGTTTATTATATAAACGGCAATATAAGTTAAAACGTAATAAGAATTCATTTAAATTTCACTGCTAACTACGCTAGCGACATCGTAATATTAAAAATGACCAAAAAACATAGAGAAAGAACAGCACTGTGAAATATAACACCCCGAGATCTGTTTTTATTATCGTGTGACGCTTTGTAGGTGTCCAATCTGTTGAGAGTCAGGTATGTTTTCTTCTGTCCTGATGTAGACCCCTTAAAATTTTGTAAACATTCCAACACTGTAAAAAAAAAAAAAAAGTTCAGTCAACTTAAAAAAATAAGGCAACTTATCTCAAGCGCTTTTTTGAGTAAACTTAACAAATGGGGACTAAAGTCCACCCAACTTAGAATAACTTAATATCACAAGTTGTCACAACAAAATAAAAATATCAGAACAAAATATTTTTTGTTTACTGAACACAAGGCCTATTATCTATAAGCATACACAATTTTAAAGTGAAAAAAGTGACATGATATTCAGCCAAGTGTGGTGACTTATACTCAGAATGCATGCTCTACATTTAACCCATCCAAAGTGCACACACACACCATGAACACACACCCAGAGCAGTGTTCATTATGCTGCGGTGCCCGGGGCAAGTACACCCGGCTGCAGCCTGCAGATCGAGGCGGGGCTGCACCTGGGGCGGGGTTGCACGTGTAGCCCCGCCCCATACCTACTCTAATTGGTTCAATCGTCTTTCATAGACTTACATGATAGGAAATGTGTGCGTAGTTGGTGTAGGTTGGAGAATGCTGTTTAAAAAACAAAAACGCTGTACAGTTTTACAAAGCCTTAACTATAATGCAGTTTTTTATTGTTAACTCACTATGTCTGATTTATTGAATCAAGAGATGTTAGCTGCTGCAAGTTTAATCTTCTGGACCAGATTAATTCACAAATGAATAATTGGGACATTCTAAAAGCACGCTTAACATGAAAGTACGTGGCTTTATGCATTAAAACAGTGTTTTAAAAAGACCAAACTCAGTAAACAAATTATTAATAAAGCATTCTATCCACAGACAAGCAGATATGAGCACAGAATATGAACACAAAGCGTTTAATTTCCACCCATAACCTGCTTGTCTGTAAATAAAATGTGTTATTAAAAATGTTTACTGAGTTTGGTCTTTTTAAAACACGTTTTAATGCATTACGCGTTTTCCTTTTAGTCTACTGGTTTTCTATGGGAGGAAAACGCTTAATACGTAATTAAACACATTGCATTCTTATTCTGGACTCATCTGTCTGTCAGTGAATATAATGTTTTATTATTAATTTGTTTACTGAGTTTGGTCTTTTAAAAACACTGTTTTTATGCATTAAGCCACATTAAACGTAGAATGTCCCGAATCATTCCAGCTGATTGAAAAGAATCGCTCAATGGTCACAAAATGGATATCGGAGAAGATCCCAGTTTAATATAAATAGATGATACTTTATAAAGTTTATCTCAATATTTGACAGTGGCTGTGAGACTGCACTAAAATAAGAGCACAATTATCATGAAATTGTGTTCGTTACTATAGCAACGGTTTACAGGTATGTCCTCTCAGAATCATCACTGGCCGATAGAAATAAAAGTTTATCGATTTCTTCACTTTCAAATAACGAGGAGCAGCATATTTTCCTGAAATAAAGGGGAGAAAAAGTCTATGTTTTGTAATGAAGTAAAGAAAATTAAAAGTTTCATAAAAATAGAATTGGCAGACACATTAGAGTATTGCAGTGTCATTTATCAACTGCATGACGGATAATTATATGTTACAATAATTGTCTTGTCATGTTATATAAAACAGTAATGAAACCCCTTTCATTTTCTTTTCTCATACTCTGATGATCTGAAATAATCATATTTTCTAAAATTATTTAATTCATAATTCATTCTTCTATCTGAAGACCTGATCGTCTTACTGTGGATCTTCAACCCAATTAATTTACTATATTCGTATGTTAGCCAAAAGATCAGCTCAATTTAACAAAACAATCATTTCAGGGACATGGCGAGTTACAGGCTAATGTTTTTTTTCTTCTTTTGTGCATTATGAAGGCTTTATAAAACTGTACAGCATTCTCCATCCTACACCAACATTTCCTATCATGTAAGTCTATGAAAGACAATTGAACCAATCAGAGTAGGTGTGGGGCGGGGCTGCACGTGCAACATCACCCCAGGTGCAGCACCTGCCTCGATCTGCAGGCTGCAGCCGGGTGCTTCTCGCCCGGGGGGCAGTTGGGGGTTCAGTGTCTGGCTCAAGGGCACCTCAATCGTGGTATTGCCGGCCCGAGTTTCGAACCCACAACCCTAGGGTTAGGAGTCAAACTCTCTAGCCACTAGCCCACGACTTCATATTATTCAAGTTGTCTAAATAAACCATGCCACGGGTCAAATAACTATTTTTATTATTGAAAGTTTGTGTCCAAAGCACAAGGAGATACCAAGTCTTGTATATTACCTTCTTTACTCATTGCATTTTACACTGAAATCAACACATGGTACATAATGCATGTTAAATAAATCCAGTGTTAATTATACCTCCATACGTTAGCAGTCTTGTGGCATGAAGTCACATGTATTTAACATTTTTATTTGTTTTTAAAGGAACTATTACGTGAAAATTACTATTTTGGGTATTTTAACATCAACCTAATCTACTGGGCAAAGTTACTTTTTAGGTTCTTTTTAGGTCTTTGCAGTGTGTGTGTGTGTGTGTGTGTGTGTGTGTGTGTCAATGTTTACAAGCGTAAGCTTGCACGTTTTAGGAGGGATTTATTAAACGTGGATGCAGAAGAAGTTTCGTAACTGTCCAAATATGTACAGTCCCTGACTCTGCAGGACCGTGACACCTTTTTTTTTTTTTTTTTTTTTTATAACTCTCGCGGATGGAAGCAGGCTACCTGACCCATACGGCCATATGAATTACTAGGTGGTATGGGGAATTTTGTCAAGGCTTATTTTCTAATGTAACCTATCGCTGGGAGAAGGGTATTCCTGCACAACCGGAGGCTGCAGTTTCAGGACCGCAGTTCTTGGACCGCAGCTTTAGGACCCTAGTTGTTTTGTGACAGCGCCACCTACTGTACTGGATCAACACTAATTAAAGATGGACGACGTGGACAGCAACCAGACGGTGAGTATCGATA
Organism: Carassius auratus; assembly: GCF_003368295.1. NCBI lineage: Eukaryota > Metazoa > Chordata > Actinopteri > Cypriniformes > Cyprinidae > Carassius > Carassius auratus. The sequence goes on from NC_039243.1 coordinate 8,257,847, forward strand.
CTTAATTAAGTTTTATTTTATAACGTTTAAACGGTACAAAGTTTACATAGTGAAAACTGCTACCTATGAATTAATAATTAATTCCTACCAAATTAAGAATTTGTGAGTTAGTTTTATTAATTACTACGACCTTAATTATTGGCCATGATTTCATAAATCCTTATTGAGTTTTAATGACGAAGTATTATAAGTGAATCTAGCCTGCACATTAATTAAACTTATCAGATGACAAGAGCATGGTTGTTGTAAGGTTTGTAAGATTTACCTGCAGCTTAATGTATTAGTGTGAATACTGGCTTAATAGTCGTTGTTTTACCATATTTATAAATAAAATATCTTTCATAATTAAACTGCATTGACTGCCTAGTTGCAGTATGTGTTAGCTTGTTGTTTTGGCATTGTTTTGCAATGATGAATTAGGCATTTGGCAATTTTAATAGCTTGTTATAATTTGGCCTAATCTGCAGGTCTATTCCACATACAGTTATACATTGCTATCATGTGTTAGTTTCTGTTATGTCCTGCATGGCCAATATGAAGTGATTTTATGGATTCGATTAGGCTCATTGTAGGACAGATGATTAAAAAAGGCATTAGGGATATTTTCATGATCTCAAAATATTCTAACGAGTAAACTCTCTTTTTTTCAAGATAGATATAACAATCCAAAAAGGGAGATCCGTGCCCAAATTGAAGAGATGCACCACATGCTGCAAGGACTTTCACTTTTCATATATATATATATATATATATATATATATATATATATATATATTCCAGTTGAATATGTTAAACAAACGTTTCTTATTTATTTCTCTCTGTCTCTCGTTCTCTCTTTCTCTAGAGTTGAAGCCTACAGCCATTCTATCCATGCAGCAACTGATGGAAAAGGGAAAAGGGGTTCACTTTGGTGCTGTTGTGATGTTGTCGCAAAAATGACATATATATACAGTACAGACCAAAAGTTTGGACACACAAAGAGTTTTCTTTATTTTCATAACTATGAAATTTGTACATTCACACTGAAGGCATCAAAACTATGAATTAACACATGTGGAATTATATACATAACAAAAAAGTGTGAAACAACTGAAAATATAGAAACTCTTTGAATGAGAACATTCTTGAATCATTCTTGTGTCTGGTCTTGTCTCTCAACAACTTTTAAAATATTGGCAGTAATTTAGTGACTCCATACGCTGATTCCAACTTTAACTTACCTGATAATGAGCTAATTCACCTTAAGGAGGTTAATCAATATACTGTATAATTCAAGAGACTAAGACTTTTAAGGTTCGTCATTTTTTACAAAATTTATATTTCTTTAATATTTTGTGTAAAATTGTGACTCAAAGCACACTTAGTAATTAACCTCTGCTGCATTTTGAAACAAAAATCACATTTAAAAACAAATACTACTGAGATTAATATATTGATGCTATATACAAAGTAACGTGACTGCAAACTAATCCAACAGGATACTAGAACTGCAGTCCTGAAACTGCAGCCATCGCTATATTGGCCAGTACGGTAGGTGGCGGTGTCAGGAAAAACTAGGGTCCTAGAACTGCGGCCCAGATCTGCAGTCCTGAATCTGCAGCCTCCGGTTGTGCAGGAACATACTATTGATCGCTGGGCTAATTATGATTAGCAATGTGTATTATTTTAAGAGACCATTCAAAGGATGGCACACACATCTATCGCTGTATGTTTAACATTTAAACTAGCTAACGTTAGTGCGCATTCAAGCACAATTGTCTTCTTGATTTCTGTGAAGGAATGTCTGCCGGGATCCGGTAAAACTTTCGTTTTAAAAACAAAAGTGCTGGTCCTTCTATTCTGGCAGCCAAAAACACAATAAGAAGACAGCTTAAAGTCAAAACCTCAAACTTTTGGCGCACCTGCAATGAGTTCTGCCTCATTTTTTGCCTCCAGCTAGAGCGGTGACGTCACAGTGAGTTGCCCGCTCCAATATGGCGGCGACGTTGACGTGTGGTCGAGGGGCCAATGTGGCGTCTAGGTAGTTATATGTCTAAGGGATGGAGTGTGAGGCGATGATATCAAGGAAACGCTAATTCAAAAATATTTTTTACTGAATATCCTTAGCTTTTACAGGATTTTAAGACACTAGATAAATATTGTCATTCAGGTATTATCTGGTAGACAAATAATGCCACATCATTCATATGTATATCCATATTGAATATTGCAGAGTAATATCAGTACCAGAGCATGCTTTGATCTCGCCGCCACACGGTCACGTGCTTCATGGAGCTAGCAATAGTACTTAATAAATTGTGCTGTTAATATGCTTGAATGGGATTCATCAGGACAGACATCAGTTTCACAATATTTACAGCAATATCTAGTAATTATTAAAACATAATATACATTGATTGTGCATGGATAACTAGGCTGACTATGCTGTACAATAGCATTTTAATCTGGGGAATGAAACAGCATTATGTTCTCATACTCATTGGCAGTCAAATGTGATCAAACACCTTAAGTGTAACTTTTAAACAATAAAATAACTGTACTACATTTTAGCTCAGTGCTGTTAAGTTAATTTGAAGAGATTATGGTACTAAATAATATGAACAATAATTATGATCCACGAATGAGCATTTAAAATATAACATTTTCTAATATGCTTATTATTTATATTATAATTAGTGTAGTATTTAGGGTTAAAATAGAGAAAATTATTTTAAATTCAAGTGCAAAGAGGCAAATTAGAGGCATCTGGTGGCCAGAAAGATTATATTCATATGTAATTTCATTGTTTAACCACTAGATGGATTTATGGATGTTTAATAAATACATGTATTTAGCTCTACTCTAGTTGCTCAAAACAGTATTTCTGGCCATAACTGCTTATTTTTTTTAGGTTTTGCCTTTTAATGTACATTTAGACATTATCAAACTCTCGATTTTTATAAGCTTTTTTATGTTGCATTTAAAAAGGTTCATTACTGACAAGCAAATTAGGAGTTTAACCCAATGAAGTAGTTTAAATTATTTTTACAAAACAAAAATAATAAAAACAGAGTTATGTTGCAATTCTGGTACAGTGATGTGGAGTGGGATATACATATGAAAGATGTGGTATTATTTGTCTACCAGATAATACCTGAATGACAAGATAAATGCAGTTTCATAAAAAAATGTGAAAGCTAAGGATATTCAGTGAAAATAGATTGCAGAGTTTTACAAATAACTGATACAAATGCATAAAGCAACCACAAATATGTTACTTTACAGTCTAAGTGAAAGACACCGGCATTCTGGATAGAGACGTAAATTAAATTGGTGTTGTGAACCCTTGCGCATGCTTAGTAAAGGTATAACCTGTGGGGGAAAAGGCATTTGAAACCTTATTTTGGGGTAAAGTCATCAACATTTTTCAGCGATTTTTATCATATTTTACTGCTGTTTCTATACATGCAGTTTTTATTTCCCGGTGACCAGTGAAAGTGCAGTTCTGACTCTATGCCCAATCATTTAGATAGGAGCCTGGTCTTGTTAGTCTGAAATAGCTGCCCGGAGGCGTTGCCAAGATGGCGGCCGAGTGTCACGACTTCCCTAAAAGGAGTTTGGTAAGTCCTGATGGCTGGCGTTGATCATTGGTGGTGCATCGACCAATAAAATGTCTTCATTCACACCAAAGCCCCGCCCCCGGCTCTGCTCTCTCACATCTTTATGTACAAGACAAGTGCACAAGTGAGTTTTGCAACAGGAATACCGCAAAGAGTAGCAAAAGTGCGAGCGCTGATTTGAACTTGTACTTCCAGATCTGAAAGCTTGTAAGTGCTGACTTGACATTGTGCAGCGAAACTGAAGTAAAGTGCAAAAGTAAATATGTCGTAAACATTTGTGTATGTCATTTTCTTTGTCTGAATGTCATTCTACACGTGTGACTATTAATCTACAAATTCAAATTCAAAACATGAGTGTTATGATCATTGTCTGTTTGCAAATTGAAAGATTCAGCTTTTCACATCAGAGCTGTGAGTGTAAATTTGAATTTACAAATACGAACGCTAATATGACAAGTTCTCACATTCAGATTTACAACCTCTCGAGTTAAGCTACTGATATACCTCCATAGGAAATGGCCATTAGCCTCTCATAAAGATTTACTTGCAGGAGTATAATAATATAAAAATAATAGCAATAATTTATCTGGGTATAATTGAAGTGAAATACTGTACACAGTAAAAAGCTCCACTACTAAAAGAGCGTGTTTGAGAATTACAAAGTTACTGCTGAGACAATAGCAGAGGTCAGAAGTAACATTACAAAGAAACTGTATGGTGCCATTTGTCCAGGAAGAGACTCTGACATTGTACCTTTTAATGATCTCAAACTTTGAATTTCTTGTGCATTAAAACATTGAAACAAATCATTTTGCTTAAAAAAGACACTGTGAATGCTGCCTGCACTATTCTGTCTGTACAAAACTAGTTTATGGGTGGACAAAATAAACTACTGTACCAAAAACCATTAAATGTGACAGGGAAGTGCTGACATGTAGTGACCACCACATTCTACAACACATGCACGTGCACATTTACAAGACTTGAGGTTCTCAACAAACCTACGGACTGAGCTGAATGAAGAAACCACACGGGACAGTGGTCTGCCACTGCATATAATGTGAGATCCACACTCAACTTTATAACCATGAGAGATTTTACTTGTACAGGAGAAATTATTCACGTTCATCCTAAGATCCCACAGAGCTGCAGTAAACGCTCAAATGATCTATACTGTATTCGCGGTTACATTGTATTTGAAGTTGTTGTTGGTTCTTTAAAATATATTATGCATAATCTCAAATCTCAGTTGGATTTATTTAATGTGCGGTCAATTGTGATAAAACTTCCCAGTGCTATCGACATCGCCATTGTTTGATACTGTTGCAATCAATACATTTGTGACTTAAGCTGTTCATTTATATAGATATCCTATATATTCAAACAGCATTCAAGTCATTCATACACGTGTATTCAACTTCAGTCTGCTGAATTAAGACACCTGTAAGCAAATGCTGTTTTCAATCCCAAACAGTGAATGTAAATGCAGCACAGACATTTGAAGATGCCTTTTAAAACTTAGCACTATTTTATTTGTTAAGTAAGTATTTTATGAGAAAATGTTTAAATATAATTGAAAAATTACTGTCAGAAGTTATGATTATTATTTGGTTATTATTAGCTTTATTAAGGCTTACTAAGGTGAGGATTAATTTGAGTCAAATGATTTTGTATTATTTTCTGTTTCATGTACATTAACACACAAACCACATCCTTCAAACTGATCTCAATCAAAATAATCCAACATTATTAAATCATTAGGCATAAAACTGAGAATGTCACATCCTTCTGTACTAAATACATTATGTTGTTTATATCACTCAGCAGGAATAGGGATTTTGGCTACAGGTGAAACTGAGAAACATGGACACAGTGGAGAAACTGTCACAATCACATGTTCCCACAGCTTTGCTTCAACCAATATAAAGTATTTCTGCAGAGATCCATGTGAAGACAAAGATATTTTAGTGAAATCTGACCAGTCACCTGCAGGAAGATACAGACTGAAGGATTCAGGAGATGGCACCTTCACTGTGAACATCACTGATCTACAGGAGTCAGACTCTGGGATTTACTGGTGTGGGGTGGGAAGATTTGGTGTAGACACATATACCAAAGTCAAACTGACAGTATCTAAAGGTAAGAATGATGCGTAGTATTTGGTGTGGAATTAGGAAGTGTAAAATACTCATCTGCATGTTAATTACTATTATAGACTCAGACACAAACAGAACCACAACTCCTAAACCAGAAGGAAGTTCTCAATCCTCCACAACAAGAAGTTCATTCTCCACATCTTCATCATCTGGTGACATCACAGCCTCATCTTCATCAACAGGAAACACTGAGACTAATCACGATATTATGTGCATTTATCTATCTATCTAAACACATTATTGGATCATGTTTTTCCTCTTTTTCATTTAAAGGATTTGAAGTTCCTGTTCTTTCACTCAGACCAACATTTGATGAGAACGGTGCACAAACTTCACTCTCCTCAGGTCTACAGTTCATCATTATTTCTCTGTATACCACAAAACAAAATTAACAAACACCAGCTGCCAACTCTTTGCGTGTAATACAACATTTAAAAAAAAACAATAAAAAAAAAAACACCATCAAGCAGCAACTGTTTCAACAACTATGACGAACATCACAGACAGACTGTCACGTTTCCCCGTCTCTGTATGTTTCAGGTCCTCTGATGTTCGCAGCGGTCGGACTGACTGTTATCTTCATTATATTTGGGGCGGTTCTCTGTATATGGAATAATCAAAAGAAAAATTCACACAGTTACAAGGGTAAGTGAAAATAAAAAAATGTATTACAATATGGCCTACAAAATGTCTAATAAAGTGTTTCCCTGCTTCCAATTTAAGTTGATGCAGAAATCCAAGACAACACATGTACTACAGAGGTGAGAAAGAAAGAACACGTTACTTATTATAACTTTCAAAGTATGCGTATTTTCAATAGTGTTTTCTAATAAGGCATTTGCTTGCGAAGCACAGATGATGTCAAAACACAGTGGCAGAGCTGTTAGCTTTCTATTTGTTTGTCACTGTGCTGTTCTCCTTAGGTGTTAAAATACAAAGGCAGTTTGTTTCTTTGTTCATATTATAATAAATCATGACTGACTCAACAGACTGGTGAATACACGGAGATCACGGAGACCCAACTACAGTTTAAGGCACCCACAAACCACAGCACTTATACAACAGTCGTTTACATACGCAGCCATTAGCACACATGCTCCAGGTGGTGGACCAAGAACTGTTGTAAAGTCAGAAGACACGGTCATCTCTTGATTTAAGTGACATGTTTTTTCTTTCTTTTTTTCACTGTTTAAATAAATAAATCTGTTGGCTGTCAGACTGTCGAATGTCTGATTATCTCACTTTAGCAGATTTTTACTTGCACACTGTTACTGTTCTGCTCCAAGTTGGTCACGTGTATAGGCCACCTAGTGTCAGTTCAGAGTAAAGCACATTTCTCATACAGTCGGTTTCTCCTCAATTTATGGATGCCATACTACTTTGTGTTTGTAAAAGCATCATCTGTAAGTTTATTATTCTTTATATAATACTTGATTCTATATATATTTGCACATATTTGTGATAAAATTATTTCTCTATACCAGTTAATATTTGTATTTGCTGCTTTTTTTTTTTTTTTTTTTGGTTATCTGATAATCTCAATAAGTAAATTGAGTGCATCCATAACATTTGAGCCTCTTTTTTTTTTTTGATATAAGTCAGAGCTGCTTGTATGCGTATTCTTTAGTTGTTGTGTAATTATTCTTATTATTGTTTGTTCACTGTTATTTATTTTCTTTTTTTCAGTTTTACTCCTAATTCATAATGTACACCTCAATGCCGTCTTATTAAAATGTCAAAGTCTAAGATGAATCCTGATTCTTCTGTACTTTATGGATGGAGTTTGGCTGACTGTTAAATTGCATTCGCACATGCGAGAAGAACAGTACAGTTACACTGAGAAAACATTTCACACTGATCTAGGATCAGATTGTTTAACGTCCAAAGACTCATTCCAAACATGAGCAAAAGCCCCAACACTTACCTCCGATCAGTGTCAAATGGTTAGCATGTCTACACATCAAGTGTTAAAACAAGAGGAAGTCATCTACGGTGTATTAGAAGAGGGGTGATTAGTTTGACACCATCATACGCGTTTAACCACTCTGACTTCCTTTGTATTAAAATATCGTTTGAATTTTAGCAGACAGCATTTCAGAGATAATAAATATAGAATCAGCTGAACTTCTAAGTACTAAACTGACTGGAGACTGAAGAGTATTGATGAAGATGAAGACCTCCCATGTGCTGTGGATCGGGATCTTTCTGTCGGGTCAGTTTTGTTTTAGAATTTGTTGAGCGAATTACAGGTCTGATCACACTGTAGAAGGAAAGTCAAATACATTTACACACACAGTTCTAGGTTTAATTAATAGTTAAATCCCCATTTGTATTGTTATATATATATATATAATTTTTTTTTTTTTTTTTGGCAGGTCAGGTCAGGTTTTTTCTTAACTTTAACATTTGTTCTAGAGTGTTAAAACCAGTAGGTTTTCATGCAAATTTCTTGGTTAAAATACCTGTTGCAAAACAACTTAATGCTGGACATATCATACTGGTCTGTACATCCAAAAATTTTGACTGTAGTTTGACTGAAATCTAATTTTTAAAGTGCATTTAAAATATGTTTGGTTTATTATATCAATATGAATGCTCCGGCTTAAAATACTAATCTGTCACCAGTGTTTCAGCAAAGGTTCTGAACTTTATAACACAAAACTGAACTCTGTGTTCATAGGTAACAGCTAGACATGCATCAAGTGTGATAAACAGAGGAAGTGGCCATTAGACTCTCAAAGCAACTATAAATAGTCAGATCTGGCTCCTAACGTGCAAAAGACTAAGAGCAAATCTACTTGTTGCAGACTTGGCCACAAGGCATAATGCAATAAATCATATTCAATAATAAAAAAAAAACATATCTGCTGCTTAATATAAAGCAATGTAAAGCATGAATAGTTAGATTTCACTGTGGATGGGGCTGCCAGCAAGATGCTGCAGAGGAGGAGAAACTAAACTTTATGCAGTGACAACTGCACTAAAGCTAACGAAACCTGATGATTGCATTCTCCAGCATGATCTCAGACTCTCCAAAGAGCATCCTGAGCTTCAGTGGAAAAAACAGATATGGCCATTTATACAGAGACTCAAACTAATGACACTTCTTCAACTACATTTGATCATGAATGAATGAATGAATGAATGATGCATTTATGTTACATGTTTTGTGTTTTGATTAGTCACCTAAAGAAATATATCTTCCATTTACATGATTTTCTATCCTGAAAACTCTATGATAAAAAAATAAAAAATATATATATTTAAATTTATATTTTCCATGTGGAATCCTAGATCCCACAGTATAGGAGATTCTAGGTGCAACCTTTCAAAAAATAATATTATCTCCACTTCATTTCATCTAACAGGATTTAGGGATTCAGATGGAATTGATATACCTGGATATTTCGGAAAAGATGCCACCATCACATGTTCCCACGGCTGGGCTTCAACCAATATAAAGTATTTCTGCAGAGCTCCATGTAAAGACGAAGATATTTTAGTGAAATCTGACCAGTCACCTACAGGAAGATACACACTGAAGGATTCAGGAGATGGCACCTTCACTGTGAACATCACTGATCTACAGGAGTCAGACTCTGGGATTTACTGGTGTGGGGTGGAGAGAACTGGTTTAGACACATATACAAAAGTCAAACTGACAGTATCTAAAGGTAAGAACAGCAGACATTCTTTGCAGCATCTCTTTTAAATCTTTTTCCCAGTATTAAAGTTTTTTTGTTTTTTATTATACGACACACAGATCCACGCGAAAGCATCACTACATCAACAGAACCATACACATACATACAAACATCCACAGATTCACACACAGTTACACCAGAAGCTCATTCACAATCAACATCTGTCACAGCACGCAAAACCACCAGCTATTCAAGCCCTGATGACATCACACTCTCACCCTCAATAGCAGGTAACCAGCTTATTTTATTTATGTCATTTTTATACACCCTAAAGGACTGTAACCTCAAAACACAGGGACTACAGACATAAGATACCCAACACAGAGATGTATTCAAACATACTTGTCCTATTTTAAGTAATACACATTTAATACTATTTAAAAGTACTGCAATTTTTTTTTCTTTATCAATGCACCTTCAATTGGGATGTGGAACAATACAGACGATGACACTTTCAGGGTCATTTAGACAAACTAACTACTCCTTTAATGATACAAGAATCTCATTCCCTCTCTTCAGCATCTGTGAACACTACCATATACATACTATATGCTGTCGGTGGTCTGCTCTTAGCAGTAATCATGCTTGCAGTTGGACTGATGACTGTTCATCAATACAGGAAAAAAAACAAGACATCAGAAAGTATGTGCACATATATCAATGAATCCCTGTGTAATATCAACCATTTAAAACCTGTTTAAATTAAACAAAACCATTACTATGTTTCTCCTTGTTCTGTGCATTAATATTAATTCATGTTGACAGGCTTCACGCTGCCCAACCAAAGCAAAGATAACAAGGTGAGTAATGCAAAAGACTGTGTACATCACACACTGACCTTCAAAAAGGATCCAAAAAATATCAAAGTTCATATTATTTCGTAATGACCCAGTGCACTTGTGTTGTCTTGATGCAGAATGAAGGTGTATATGAGAATGATCTTCCTTGGACAAAAAGCACACAGGTGAAACCTATCAACATGTCTATGACCAGACAAGTGAAAAAGAGCCAAGAAGATGCAGTCTACGGGAATTCACATGAACTTTATGGAAATCTCTGACCATATTGTTAAGCAATGAAATTCAGAGAACCAGTTTAAACCTGATTGTTATAAGATCAAAATCACATTGATTCTGTTTCTTTCCCTTTCGCTTTATATATATATACATTTGTCATTCCACTTGTAGACAATTCCTGCTCCTGAGTTTATTTTGTAGAATCATATTTCACATGGATGTTTGGTTGTATTTTGCATTACTACTCATATCAATATAAAAATATTACCATTATACAGATAAAATAAAACTTTATAATCTGTATGTGTGTTTTTCTCAACAATTTGCATATTTATTTATTAATTAGCTAAGTAGTATTGTGCAGTGTACTTCTCAAAGTCATCTTTAAAGCTGCTGTGTAATTTTATGCTGAAACCATTGTACCTCTACAGAATAATATGCAGTTATATAATAATTATGCTTCTAGACAGATGGCCCATCTCAAAATATATCTTTTTTTTTTTCATCAAACAATAGTGCTAAGTGCAAAATTAGCTCGGCACTAGCCAGTGGCCAATGTCTGTCTTGAACCAAGAACCATTAAAGGGTTAGTTCACCCAATAATCTAAATTATGTAATTAATAACTCACCCTCATGTCGTTTCAAACCCGTAAGACCTCCATTTATCTTCGGAACAAAGTTTAAGATATTTTAGATTTAGTCCGAGAGCTCTCAGTTCCTCCATTGAAGCTGTGTGTACGGTATACTGTCCATCTCCAGAAAGGTAAGAAAAACATCATCAAAGTAGTCCATGTGACATCAGAGGGTCCGTTGGAATTTTTTGAAGCATCGGAAATACATTTTGGTCCAAAAATAACAAAAACTACGACTTTATTCAGCATTGTCTTCTCTTCCGTGTCTATTGTGAGAGAGAGTTCAAAACAATCACAGATCAGGCATTAATGAACACTGTTACTCACTGTTTGTGCAAGTGCGGTCGAATCCATATCATAAAAGTCTGTTTGAAACGCCTGTGCTGACATTGAGACTGAATTATATGTAAATATTTGGGCGGGCAGAGCAGAGAAAGGGGAGGTAACAATTCTCGTTACAACGTCACAACGAGGAGATTCAAGATCAGCCCGTTTGAGCTTCCATTTTCTCAAAGGCAGAGAAAGATAGAAAAATCTCAATTTACACCGATTCAAATTTCTATAAACTTGGGGACCATATACAGGCTAGGAGAACTCATATTAATTTTAAAAAACCTCAGAAAGTGAAATTTTCATGTCATAGGACCTTTAAAAAAAGAGCTTAAAGAGTATTATGTATAAGCTAACATTTTGTCAGACCAGGGGAGTAGGCATAATTTCAGAAGTGACAGAAATGTCAAATACAATCATTTTATGTATGTAGCCTATATAATAAGAATAATAATAATTATTATTATTATAATTATAATTATTATTTTATTTTTTTATAAGGAATTATCTTCTTTTTTAATTACTTTTAATTAGCTGTAATAAATCAAAAACACTGCTGGACAATCATCAATCATTTGTAATTGATATTCTTTTCCTAATGGCAATTTTATGATTGTTTTATATACTAGGCTACATTTAATTGGCAATTATTTAAATTTTCTGCACAGAATAAGGTAGAAAATATACTTTATAGTTTCTGTACTGTAATAAATGTCAATTAGCACTGCATCATTCATAAATTGTTTGTGGTTTTTTTTTGTTTCATCAGTTCATTCTGCTTTTATTCAGTTTAGTTGCAGATATAGCCTGGCACGTCTATGAGAGCGAGATCGCTTCTCTTTCAGTGTGAAAACAGTGTTCATCTCCATTTAATTTTTCCTCTCCATCAGCGAATAATTCTGAGAGAAAACGCGCCAGATGTCTGTTTGCTAATGAAACAAAGGCTACTTTCATGCATCTGATTATCAGATAAATCTCGCGCTCTTATTTCAAGGTCGTTGTTAATGCTGTGGTTAATTTTAAAAGTTTCCTTTGTATATTCGGTTCATCCGCATTGTTTAAAAACATTTATCATTCAATGGATCTGTGCGTATGATTTAGACACTTACATTTCTGCTCCGTCCATGCAATAAATACAGCTGTCGACGGCTCCGGTAACTCCATCGGTAAGATGCAGAGAGCCATTGACAAACTACAGAGAAGTAAACTTTAAGTAAAAGTAAACTAGCATTACTTGCCACGAGTGCTATAGATCACACGTCAGCTGCGTCAGAGACGAACGGAGCACGAGCGCAATCCTGTGACAGTCTCAGGCGGTAAACAGTGGAGCGCGTGAAGAACACTCTTCAAGGTCTCCATTAATTTGTGCGTGTAGTAATTTAATGTATATACATTTTGAAACATTGAATCGCTATAGAAATCGCGATTCATTCGATTCTTAGCATTTTTAATTGATTACTGTACGAGATCGGCGATTCATGATTCAAAAATCATGTTTCAAGATCGATGCATATGAATCGACAGGGTTTGTAGTTGATGCATCAAGAAAACGAGTGAATCGTTACACCCCTAATGGTTTGTGATGTGAATATATTAATGAAACTATCATCAGATAAAAAAGCAAATCAGCCTGTTTTTTATGAGGATTATAAAACCATCAACAGATAACCACCATCACCTGACCTCAATTATCTTTAGCTTTCTTTGATGTCACAAATGTGTTTAACAAACACACCGTCACAGTTGCCAAATAATTACAATAGATAGTATAAGAGTTAAGAGCGCAACTAATGGAAACACTAATCACTGTTATGGTGACACAGAGTTAAACCTCTGTTAATTCTCAATACAAACTTTTGTAGATGTCTAACAGAAATAAAGTCAGTCTGGTTAGTAATAAGTGAAGCTGGTAATGCAGTTCGTGGAGTGGTTTAATCCTCCTCTGGTGAGATCTCCAGAGATTTAATGTCTTCTTTTATCTTCAATTGATTTCATCTAAGGTTGTGGCTGAAGTCAGTTGTAGTTCTTGCGTTTCTGCTCATCTCTTTTTCTGTTCTCTTCTTTCCTTCAGTAATTCTGCTTGTTAACAGGCTTATTAAGGCTGATATTACTTCATATTTAATATATACACAGATTTTGTGGCTCAGATAAGGTCCAGTTCTGGTTAATTTCTTTACTCTTGGCTGACATGTGGCATTGCTATGGCCTGCTTGTGGCTCAATTCTGGCAAACAGGAGCGGTCCGCCCAAGTGCCATCATTCCATGCTGCATGTGGGCCAGATCATCTTTCCACGGGTGCCAGATGTGGGCCGGATCTGGGCCGACAAAATGTTGCTATGTGGGTCATCACATCCACACAACAATACAACGAAAGACAAACATGCCTGGATTTGCACACAACTACACCAGGAGCACATTCAGAAGCTCCATCTACCACAGCAAACCTAACCTCCAGAGAGTCAGGTCCTGATGACCTCAAACTCTCAAATGCAGTACCAGGTAACAACTTCAGTCTTATGTTAAACCATGTCCAGTACACATTTAGTAGCCTTTGGCAGAGATTAAAATTAACCAGAACGGCATCTGCCTCCAAAAATGTTTCAGTTACCTCATTCAACTCACTAAAAGTCAGGTTAAATGAAATGCTTTAATTGGTGAGACATCTAACACACTCTGGTCGGTTAGGAGCTGAGAAACCCTGATCTAAAACCAGTTGACTAGGTGTTAACCCTGTTCACAGAGTATCCCAAATGTTAAATGCATTCACATCATTCACTGATTAGAAAAGGTTCCTTGAATTTAACTGTGTCAGCAAAGTAAGCATCCACACTGATGGGTTTGATAACCACTGATTTATATAGTTTAATGCTGTCATGGAACGTTCTGCTACGCCCTCCTCTGGCGGTATCAGATCCCTCTCTCCTGAATATTAGGACTGCATTTCCCAGTGTCCCTCTCCCCAATCATCCCCGTCTAACCCTGCTTAATTATCTTGATTACCTTCTAGTATTTTCACCTGCACCTTGTGTTCTCCCCTTTATATTGACTGCTATTCCCTTTTATATTTTGTGAAGTTTTGATTTACCCCTGGTCTGTATTGTTATTATCTCTGATCGTTGTAACCCTATTGAGGAGTTTATCTAAGTTCTCTACGAACGTCTGCTTAAGTTCCTTTTCATTGCCAGCCTGAGTTTATGTCAGCTGTTCTCTGCTTACTCACCTGTATTAATAAACTGCTGCAGATGGATCTAACTGACTCCGCCGTTTCATCACAGAAAACTTCACCAACTCAAGATCCAGCAGAGTTTCGTCACCTCGCCAATGAGGTTTCATCCCAGGCAGCGGTGCTCGCTTCACATCAGCGGCAGCTGGTAAAACTAACCTCGCTCACAGAGGAACTTGTCAGATCTGTTCAGGCACTAACCCCGCAGATTGCAGCGGCTAATCAGGCCGCAGCTCCCACCGCACCTGTCCCTCCGCTGCCAGTCGTGAGTACGATCTCAAACAATCCAAGATTATCCCTGCCTGAAAAGTATGACGGTTCACCCTCCACTTGCAAGGGATTTTTGTTGCAGTGCGAGCTCTATCTAAGCCAGCAGGCTCCAGAACATCGCACCGATGAGGGCCGCATCTTTCTCATCTGCACCCTGCTTACGGGAAAAGCGCTGGAGTGGGCAACGGCACTATGGTCAGGAGGTCAGCTCACGTCTATTTCCTATGATGCTTTTGTCACCCTATTCAGGGAGGTGTTTGAGCACCCAGCTGGAGGAAAGGATCCAGGGGAACTGTTACTCGCCCTGCGGCAAGGGAATTCCACTGCAGCGGATTACACTCTCTCCTTTCGTACGCTTGCCGCTCAGACCGGCTGGGGGGAGGATCCTCTCAAACTACTATATCGGAAGGGGTTGAATACGGAGCTGCAGGGGGAACTTGCTTGTCGTGATGATGGAAAGACTCTCAGTCAGATCATGGAACTTGCCATCCGGCTCGATCATCTCATCCGGGCTCGCCGCACTCCAGTCAGGACCAGCCTGAATTTCAACCCGGTATGCACCTCAGAGCCCGAGCCCATGCAGATTGGATACACCCAGCTCTCCGAGGCGGAACGTGAGAGGAGAAGGCGCAATCGTTTATGCATGTACTGCGGTCTGGCTGGTCATTTCAGGGCTTCCTGCCCGGTGAAACCCACTTCTCGGAACCCCGCTGCGGTGAGTCCACGTTCACTCTCTTCCCAAGCTCTCATTGTGGAAATTTCGTTAATTATTAATGGGCAGGTTATAAAATCGAGGGCTTTTATAGACTCGGGAGCTGCTGGAAATTTTATTGACGCAACCTTTGCAAGAACTCATAAAATCTCTCTCCGCTCTTGTGAACCCTCTGTGACAGTGACAGCTTTGGACGGGCGCCCCCTGGGGACAGGGGAGCGCCAGTACATCACACCACCTCTCACCCTCAGCATCGGCTCGCAACATAGGGAGACCATCCAATTCTACACTATTCATTCACCACTTCATCCTATGATTCTGGGGTTTCCGTGGCTGGAGAGACACAACCCGCAAATTTCCTGGTCTGAGAGGAGGATTACCCAGTGGTCTTCGTCGTGTCTGAATAAATGCATGCCCGCTGTCCAGGGTCCTGAATTGAGTGCCAGCCCCTCCGTGGACGTTAATCTACAGGAAATCCCCGCTGTTTACCATGACCTTGCCCAAGCATTCAGCGAGCGGGAAGCCTCACACTTACCTCCCCATCGTGCTGTTGACTGTGCTATTGAGCTCCTGCCAGGTACCATGCCACCCCGCGGTCGTGTATACCCCCTATCTCAGCCAGAGACCGAGGCCATGAATTTGTATATAGAGGAACAGCTTGCCAAAGGCTTCATTACCCCCTCAACATCTCCTGCTTCTGCCGGTTTCTTTTTTGTCAAGAAGAAGGATGGGGGTCTCCGACCGTGCATAGACTATCGGGGTCTCAACGAGATAGCTGTCAAATACCGGTATCCTCTTCCTCTGGTCCCAGCTGCTCTTGAAATGCTCCGCACGGCCCGATATTTCACAAAGCTCGACCTACGAAATGCTTACAACCTTATTCGTATTCGGGAGGGTGATGAGTGGAAGACGGCGTTTTCAACAACCACCGGCCATTATCAATATCGGGTCATGCCGTTCGGCCTTTCCAACAGTCCTTCAGTTTTTCAAGCGTTTGTCAACGAGATCTTCAGAGACCTGCTCAATCGGAGTGTAATTGTGTATATTGACGACATCCTGATTTATTCAGACAACCTTGAAACGCACGTTCAGGATGTGCGAGCTGTTCTCAAACGCCTCATTGAGCACCAGTTGTATGCCAAGATACAGAAGTGCGAATTTCATCAGACGCGGATCTCGTTCTTGGGTTACATCATCAGCGCAGACGGAGTTGTGATGAATGACAAAAAGGTACAAGCTGTGGTTAACTGGCCTCGTCCCACGTCAGTAAAAGAGCTTCAGCGCTTCTTGGGCTTCGCAAACTTTTACCGCCGATTCATTCGAAATTTCAGCATGATTGTGGCTCCTCTCACTTCTTTACTCCAAGGAGGAGGAGGACGTTTCCGCTGGTCATCGGAATGCACTGCGGCATTTGAGAGTTTAAAGAAGAGATTCACCACATCACCCATTCTCCATCACCCAGATCCTGAGAGAGAGTTTATTGTGGAAGTGGATGCTTCTAACACGGGCGTGGGTGCCATTCTGTCACAACGTCATGGTAGTCCAGCTAAAATGTACCCCTGCGCATTTTATTCCCGTAAACTCAATGCAGCAGAGCGCAACTATGATGTGGGCGATCGAGAACTTCTGGCGATGAAGGCTGCCTTTGAAGAGTGGAGGCACTGGCTGGAGGGGGCGTGTCATCCTTTCACTGTGCTTACGGACCACAGAAATCTGGAGTATCTCAAATCCGCCAAATGTCTGAATGCTCGCCAGGCGCGCTGGTCTCTCTTCTTCTCCCGATTTAATTTCAGAGTCACTTTCAGACCAGGTTCTAAGAACGGCAAGGCGGATGCTCTCTCACGCCAGTTCGACAGTAAGGACGAGTGTTCTGAACCAGTTCCCATTCTGCCCTCATCTCTCATTGTCGCACCAGTACAGTGGGATATAATCACGGAGGTTTCTACAGCTCAGCAAAAACAGCCCGTACCACCGGAATGTCCGGGGGACCGCCTCTTTGTTCCTCCCGAGCTCCGCGACCGTGTCCTCCAATGGGTTCATTGCACTCCCAGCGCGGGGCATCCAGGTATCACGGCCACCACTCAGCTAGTCTCCAATCGCTTCTGGTGGCCTTCCCTTCGAGCTGACGTGATCAAGTTTGTTCATCAGTGTTCCACCTGTAACATGGTCAAGTCTTCTCACCTGAAACCAGCTGGTCTCTTACAGCCTCTCCCGGTACCGCAACGCCCTTGGTCCCATATCGCCGTGGATTTTGTCACGGACCTTCCTCAGTCCCAGGGTTTCAACACCATCCTCTCGGTAATAGACCGGTTTTCAAAATCATGCCGTTTCATCCCTTTGTCTGGTCTTCCCACAGCCTTAAAGACCGCCGAGGCCCTCCTCAATTATGTGTTTCGGCTTTTTGGCCTTCCTGAGGACATTGTAACTGACCGAGGCCCTCAGTTTACTTCTCGTGTATGGAGGGAACTATGCTCAAAGCTCAATATTAACGTAAGCCTCACCTCGGGCTACCATCCTCAGGCCAACGGGCAGGTTGAGAGGTTGAATCAGGACCTAACTCGTTTCCTACGGACCTATTGCCATCAAAATCAGCAGGAGTGGAGTCGTTTCCTTGTATGGGCTGAATACGCGCAGAATTCGTTAGTTAAGCACGCCACTGGACTGACACCGTTTCAGTGTGTCCTGGGATTTCAGCCTCCGCTCTTTCCGTGGGCGGGCGAGCCCTCCGATCTCCCGGCGGTAGATTCCTGGCTTCGGCGCAGCGAGACCACTTGGGATGCTGCTCATGTGCATTTACAGCGGGCCATTCGCAAATATCAGCACTACGCGGATCGGAGGCGACGCGGGGGTCCCCGGTACCGTCCCGGGCAGTGGGTGTGGCTTTCAGCCCGAGATCTCCGTCTCAAACTACCCAGCAAGAAATTATCCCCTCGCTTCATTGGTCCTTTCAAGATTCTGCGCCAGATCACCCCGGTCTCATTTAGGTTGGCTCTTCCCTCTCATTACAAAATCTCACCTACCTTTCATGTGTCTCTTTTCAGACCCGCAGTCACCCCCAGGAGAGAGGAGGGTCAGGAGGGGAACACACAGGTGCAGAATCCTCCCATTGAGGTTGGCGGTGCGGAGGCCTACCGGGTGCGAGCAGTACTGGACTCCAGACGACGTGGTGGGGATTTACAGTACCTTATTGACTGGGAGGGGTACGGTCCAGAGGAACGGTCCTGGGTCAGGTCGCAGGACATTCTGGACCCCTCTCTACTTACCAGCTTTCATCGTGACCATCCTGACCGACCTGCTCCCAGACCCCGAGGAAGACCCCGAGGAAGATTACCTTCTAGTATTTTCACCTGCACCTTGTGTTCTCCCCTTTATATTGACTGCTATTCCCTTTTATATTTTGTGAAGTTTTGATTTACCCCTGGTCTGTATTGTTATTATCTCTGATCGTTGTAACCCTATTGAGGAGTTTATCTAAGTTCTCTACGAACGTCTGCTTAAGTTCCTTTTCATTGCCAGCCTGAGTTTATGTCAGCTGTTCTCTGCTTACTCACCTGTATTAATAAACTGCTGCAGATGGATCTAACTGACTCCGCCGTTTCATCACAAATGCCTTCGAGTAGTTTCGAAGCAGACCATTTTTATACAACAATTTTCTCTCTCATTCCTCAGTGTCTGCAAGCACTTCACAATATGCTGTCGGTGGTCTGCTCATGACAGGGATATTATTTTTAGTTGGATTGGTCACTGTTCATCGGAGAAGAAAGAGAGTGAGAGAGACATCCGAAAGTATGTACACTTGTATTTACACACTGTCCCGGTTGGTAAACCGTGATCTCTGGGTTATGCACTTTGTGGGTGAAGTCTGTGTGTTACGCGTCAGCGCTGATTAGTTTGTGGGTGTCTCCGTTAATTGTCATCAGCAGCAGCTGTCACTCATTACTCATCCCTATATAATGGCTTGTCTTACGTCTTGTGTTTGTGAGAGTGTTGTTTCATGTTTGTTAACTGTGCCTTGCTTTCTGTGTGTTCTGCGTTTGGATGTTCGTGTCTTCCCCCGGAACCTCATCCACTCTTCGCAACCACCTTCAAGCAACACCACTTACCTTCGGCTCGCTTCCCCTCAGTTCTCCTGCTGTCAACTCACTTCCACCTTCCGGACTCATCACTTCCCTCCACCATCTTGGACAGTATCTTCATCCCAGCGTTATTTTTGTTCCAGTTTTGTATTTGTCTGGATTATCTCATTAAACATTGTTAACTCGCACTTGCTTCCAGCTCCTCCTTCACCCAGTTGTCACACACACAAACTGTGCTAAATATCAAAACTCAATGGCTGATTTGCATTTAAACAATAAGCCAGTACTTCTCTTTTCATAATTTTCTTATGTCATGCAACCGCAGCGCCTGCCAAAGTTGAAGAGGTGAGTGATGTGATTCTGCAAGGCAGCTACTGTCTACAAACATATTTACATCTGATTTTGTCAAATGTTTAATCTTTACATCATTTTACAAAGGAAATACAAGTTTATTATGCATAGAGAAGTAGTATTAAGATAAGTTCAAATGAATAATAATAATCAAGTAGTTTACCAAATGAGGTGTTATGTTTTACATATTACAGTATAATCATATTAAAGGGATAGTTCAAATTAAATTTTAGTATGTTTTAGTTTACCTCAAGGGCATCCAAGATTTAGGTGTCTTTGTTTACGCAGTATTTCCCATTTTATATTTTTAGGTCAAACCGTTCTTGTCTGTGACTCATATAATGCAGGTCTATGGTCACCACCTCAAAGAGCATGCACAGAGAAGTCAAAATTAAACAATTCCCCATCATAAGTACACATTGATGACCTAAGACACGAAACGAGCAGTTGGTGTGAGAAAACGAACAGTATTTATATAATTTTTTACCTCTTGTACAGAACCACATTGTAGTTGTGGCATTGCTATTTTCCATTGGTGACAACATATGCTCTCCACTTCTGTTGGCATCTCACAACACTTGCTACTAAAACACCACCAGTTTTGAAGAGATCTCTGTCTCTCTGAGGCTTAAAGACGTGTTCCTGCAGTGGATGCTTCCTCCATCGCTCCTGAGTACTTAAAAATATAATATGGTTGTGAAAAAAATCATGTCTAAATATTTTTAGATCTTCACAGTGAAAGGTAAGACTTCAGAAATCTGTGTAAACAATGAGTGACATACACGCATGAGAGATAACTTGAAAGTGAACTATCCCTTTACAGGCACTATTTTTTATTGTTGCATGTGTTATGCCACATGCTTATTAATGTAATAGTGCTTACCAATTTAAAAAGTGCATTTAAAAAACAAATAAAAGTCATGTGCTTATTGATGTCTCACTTCCTTTCTATGGTCCTACACCAACCCTACACCTAACCCTAACCCTCACAGGAAACTTTGTGCATTTTTACTTTCTCAAAAAAACTCATTCTGTATGATTTATAAGCGTTTTGGAAAATGGGGACATGGGTTATGTCCTCATAAGTCACCCTCTCCTTGTAATACCTGTGTCATACCCATGTCATTATACAGAGTTGTGTCCTGATATGTCACAAAAACAAGAGCACACACACACACACCTGCATGGCAATTTTATAATGACCAAAAAAACTTTCTAAACGTACGTTTTAAATTACAGAATATAAGTTTAACTCAATAATTAGTCCCTGGAATCTTCTGCATAAAACCAGAAAACCATGTACATGAACAACAAACGTAAAACAAAATATGAGTGAAAGTGAAAGTGTGACCACAGGAACCTGAGAGAAGCGAATGTTACGTGGCTTTAAAAAAAAAAAATAGAAAGCTAGAGATGAAAACTACATAAATGAAAGACATGAAATAAAACATCAATTTACTTTTCTCTGTGTACAGATAATGTGGCATTAACTTATATAAATGAATAAATGCATATAATAAAATAATAACAAGAACAAAAGTAATAAGAACAGTTATATAGAGTATTTCAGTTTAATGCATGACAAAACAAATTAAATCGTCCCAGGAGAATTCTTTTAAAAAAAATGTCCCCATAGCATTTTGTCATGCTACACCACTATTTGTTGGAAAAAGTAGCATTGCTAGAAAAGCTACACTATTTGGAGAACAGCTTTTAATATTCCCACTTCTTCAAAAACACTGAAATATCTTTCTGACTAATGTACAGGCAGCACATGACTCTCTCTGAAAAGGTTATTCAAATGGGCCTAGAATCAGACTGCACACCTCAAACCTTACATGATCAATAATGACAGGCAGAAACAACCTGACCCTGGTCCTGTGTGAAAGAGGAAATCCATTCAAACCAAAAGTTAATCAAGAGGAAGTGTTCAGGTTCTGAATATGAGTGCGTGGGTCTTTAGAAACCAGCTTGCATGTGAGGAAGAGCGCACGGGAGATCATAGGTATATTTACACTTTACCACTTACTTAAAGCTCCGACATTTCCAAAAGTCAAAAACTGGAATAGACCAGGCATAATAGGATCATTATACAAAATGAAATTCTTCTGTGCTCTCTGGCTTTGGATGTTTCTGTCAGGTAAGTTCTCTTCAGATGCTTGATAGAAACTCTTGTGATTATGAGAAACTTTCAGATTGTTGAGCATGAGGAAAGCAAAGAAATAAATAAATAAACAGCATGCAAGTTTTTCCACAGACAGACCTCTGCCTTAAAAACCAGGATTTTCTCAGATAGTTACGGGTTATCGTGCTATTACAGTAGCTAAGGCTAAATTTAGTGAAGTGCAAAGCAATATTTCACACTGGACATTTTGAAAGAGGTTTTAAATAGCCAGTGGTATGAAGTGTGAAATCCTGGATGAAATGCTAAAATGTTACAGCGATTAAAGTACTCCGAAAAACATTTCGGAAGAAATTGCTAGTAAATATCACAAACAGTTACAAGTATGATTCATTTGTAACTTTGTGAAACAGCAAGTAACACATTGAATAAAATGAAAATCTGAAGTAGAAAAACTGAATTACAACTAAAGGTTTTATTTACTTAAAAATTATATTTTTAAATTGAACAGACAGCCTTGTGCTTTAATGAGTTCAACAAACGTTTACACACTTAATTTCAGTGCCTGAAATGAGACAGTGACTGAAAGTTAATGCATTTACTAGAATGAAGAAGAGACCATATCTTTTGTTTGCTTCTGTGATACTTGCAACAAGAATGGACATGACAACATTTTATTATTAAAACAAGCTTCATCCCAGTCAATGTTACTAACCTAATAAACATGCAAAAAATAATGTTAACAAGATAAAAACTTAATGGATCCGTGTTAAAAATTGTAAGAATTAAAAACCCAAATGGAGCAATGTGTAAAAAAAATAAAAAATAAACAAATTACTTCTAGTTGACTTTAGTTGAGAGTCAATTAGTTAACATACTGAGAACTAATGCATGTTTGTTAGCCAGATCTCTCTGAACAAATAATTTCTCCACTGATTGTATCGGTTTACATTTGTGCTATAATAAACACATTTATAGGAAATAAGTACAGTGGTTGTGAAACATTCGCACTTCCTATTATAAAGTTATAAGACCATAAGTACTGTACAGTCAGTGTCCCAGTAAGTTACTTTAGCAAATTAATAACTGAAACCAAAGAGTCTTGAAGAGGAACTGATGGTACAAACACAATATTTCCTACTAATTCCTAAACCCTAACAAACATATTTCATCAAACAGAATTTAATTCATCTACTGGCGAAATTTCTAGACAAGGACACAGTGAAGGAAGCATAACAATCATATGTTCCCACGGCTGGGCTTCAACCAATATAAAGTATTTCTGCAGAGATCCATGTGAAGACAAAGATATTTTAGTGAAATCTGGCCAGTCACCTGCAGGAAGATACAGACTGAAGGATTCAGGAAACACCTTCACTGTGAACATCACTGATCTACAGGAGTCAGACTCTGGGATTTACTGGTGTGGAGTGGAGAGATTTGGTTTAGACTCATTTACGAAAGTCAAACTGACAGTATCTAAAAGTAAGAATGATGAGCACTATTATGCATTTCATCACACTTCCAGACTACACTATAAAAATGCATGGGTTATTTCTATCCAACTTTGGGACAAATTTGGGCTAACTCAACTTTTGGGTTAAAAATATAATGTACAAATTTAACGCAACCATTGGGTTAGTCCATATTTTACCCAAAGTTGGTGTAACGATACGATCTCCATACTCATCGGGAAGGAGGCGGGAACCGGCGCACAATCAAAACATTTTAATATTCAAAATAAATACAAAACAGCGCACCAGCCCCTCGCGGACGACTGGTGCGCTCAAATAAAAACCAAAACATAAAATAATGTCCCAGGCCTGGTCCTCTCTCGTCCTTCACTATAGTCGCTCCAGTTTTATATCCTTCCATCTCCTACGTGGGACTCGATTCCGGCGGTGGGGCGCAGGTGCAGCTCATCTTCAATCACTACACCTGGCCTCACTCCTCGTTCCCACGCCACAGTTGGGTTGAAACAACCCAGCATTTTTTAGAGTGTATTAATATTATATCCCTAATAGCAAGATTGTCTATTAGAAAGTAATGAAGGGTCACAGTACTACCATATTTTTTCTTACTAAATGGCAAAATAAGAAGTGTTATACAGCATTTCTTTAGGCAGACCCCAGAAATACAGACATGTCTGAAATATTTCTGAAACTTACAAATAGCCAACACTGGAAACATGGAGGAAGCGACACATCAGAGGATGTTGGAAACGCAAACAAGTCGTGGAACAAGCGCTGAAATGCACTTGACTATACAAAAATATTCAACCACTAAGAACAGCACACTCTCACTGACATCAGCTGGTAGTCAAACCTCTTACTTTAATGCCTGCTTTTCTAAGGTAAGAATTAACTGATGTTACGTCCTCCTTTTGAAGGTTTTGTCAAAGCATCTGGTCCAGCTGGTGAAAAAGCAGGTAAGTTACAACTCCTTTATAGATACAATGACATTCTACATATATGACGTGATGCAAATTAAAGTGGTTTGACCCATATGGTCTCTATATAATGTACAGGTGCTGAACACAGCAACTCATCCTCACCTGCAGATATATTCCCAGTGCCTTTACACTATATTCTTTACGCTGCTGCTGGTTTGGCCATCATGGTGATCATATGTGCAATTGGACTAATGACTGTTTGTCTGTGCAGAACAAGAGTCAAGAAATCAAGTGCGTGAACATTTACATACTACATGCCAAAAAACGATTTATATTAGACAAATTTGTTGCTTATTTTTCTTTAAAAAAATCTGTGTTCTTTACTTTATTTCAGGATGCGTTATTGCAAGATCTATTTACAATCCCCATCACAGCGAGGAGGTGAGAGGAGCGCAGGAACCTCATGATAAGATCTGAGCTAACACAATCACACACCTTCGTACTTATAACACATTTCAACAGCAGCAGAATAATGCTTTCTGTCTTTAATTTAGGATAATGCTGTTTATCAGAACGCTCCTGATGACAAACAATATGCCACCATTAATAAATCCAGGACCAAGAATAAGGACAAGAGCCAGTCGGACCCAATCTATCAGAACTTACACTTCAACACTACACAAGATGAAACTATCTATGGCAATCTATAGGAAATATACAGTCTACTATCCTCAATTGCAAATACATGTTCTGTATGACAAACATTGAACAAGTCTGTCTGGACCATTTTTCCGGACATCAACACCATTTCTGAATAGTATATGGCAAAAATCAAATGTACAGAACAAGATTCAAAAACATGGCACTTGGTGATATAATCACACCATTATTTGTGTAAATAAATATCCAGTTTGCATGTAAAGTTTGCTTGTGAAACAACAATAAAGGGTTGAAATACTAATGGGTTGTTTCATATTAAATGGACAAATGTGTGTAGGGCTATTCAATTATTTTGCAAATACAACTAACTGTTCCTTTAATGAATCCTTAGCCTGCAGATAGTGTAAAAACTGAATATGAGTATGTGAAAACACTGAAATGTGAACCTAGTCTTCATGAATCAGACTTACCTGTGCAGACTGTTTTAAGCTCTGTACTCAGGCCACACACCAGTTTGAACAATCTGTCTTTGTTTTCTCTAAATCATCCAGATAAAGAATACATTGAAGTAATGCACCTGTTTAACCTGTACTTGTATCTCTTGCACTTACCACATCATGATAATAAAACTGATCAACCAGAAATATGTTTCTGCCAGAGCTGTTCAATCTAAAGACTCATGCACTGAATTGAAGCAGTTCCTGAGTTTAAAACAAGAAGACTCTAAATTAGTTTTGTGTGTACATCATCCTCTCACCCCATATTAGTTGTTATCCAGATCTTGATTGGGTGTAGCACATTGTTACTCAACATGACTTCCTGATACATCCTTACTATCTATAAAGTGATATGACCCAAAATGATTTGTCGAAGGAGCAATACTCATTGAGTAGGGCTTAAGTTATGGTTAAGTATTATTAGCTAGTTACTGTAATGTATGCTAGACCAGACTCTTTTCATCAGGCTTCATGCAGGTCTCCTCCATCATGGCAACAATAACAGCAGATTATATCAATCCCAACACCATAGTTACTTCATCAGCAACTTACATAATGTATAGAGCCACATAAAAGAATGGAATAGTACTCTCCATCAATGTAAACCTGATGTAGGATCAAACACTGATAAATAATTCCATGTATGCTATCGTCTAGGTGACACATTTAAACTATTACATTTTTAAACTATTACTTTTTATTTATATATATATATTTATATATATATAATTTATATAATATAATTATATAAATAAATTATAAAATAAATTATATATAAATTATATAATATATATATATATATATATATATATATATATATATATATATATATATATATATATAGTTTTATGCAATGCCTATGGGTCTTTAAAACAACATTACGTGAATTTTCAATCGAGGTTGTGATTAGGGTACTTCACTGCTTGTGAAACAATACTTTTTTTGGACTAAACATCAAGTGATTTGTGTTTTCGAAGTAGGTTTCTTTCTTTTTTTTCTGGCTTGTCCTGAGTGGGGAAAAACAGTAAAGATGTCATATGGGGTCCCACTAAGGTCCTGTATGGTCTAACCTACTCAGAGCTCAACTATTAGAACAGCCCACCCATTAACACTGACATTTACTGACATCAACACGTCCCGAAAGCTAAAATCAGTTTCTTCTCTTTAACATCCCTACATTTTACAACTCTTTATCAAATAAACTCTCATGCCTTGTTAAACAGAATTGGCAGTGGGATAAACACTTCCTCTTTTTAAGCAAAAGATTGTATTATTCATTATTGTGATGTAAATTTCTTTGTATAATTTAAATCAAAAGTGGACATAGCTGGTCAAAAACACACATTACAATCTGCCCACCAATTGCAGCTTCAAAAAGTGTTTTTTTTTTTTTTTTTTTTAAATAACCCCAACCACCATTGGCTCAGTAAAAGCTCAGAATTGTGGAATATCATAAGCAGTGAAGGATATACATGCAAAAGTTGATCAGATGAAGGTATCTCAGCCATAAGATCTTTTGTTGAACATCCTCACACTCCCCGAAAAAAAAGATACAAAAGCTGTAAAAAATAATATGTAGCCTAGTATAATAATAATAATGATGATAATAGACACAAATGCATCTCAAATTATGAGGTAAAATACATTGTCATATAGGCTATTAAAATTAACTTCTTTAAATGCCTTTAAATATAATAATTCCACGCTTTAAATAAGCAAGTTAAAGGGTTAGTTCACCCAATTTGTGACCGAGTCGTTATCTGGCTCGACTCGGTGTTCATCTTCAGTTCTCTCTTCACAGCAGTTCAGTCAGTGTACTGTTTGAGTAAATGAATTACTCCGGGATGTTGGTTTGTTTGAACTCAGAGGGAGTGTCAGCCACATTAAAAAAGTTAACAGCTTAAGTCATTTGTGGATTAATTATTAATTAAGTATTAGAGAAGCGAACCGTTTAAAATGATTCATTTCGATTAGGTGAACTGGTTCAAAAAGATCCGATTACATCGAATTATTTATTTGCGAACTGGATATAACAAACTCCTTTGTTTTGAACTGTTGTCACAACAGACACGGAAGAGAAGACAATGCTGAATAAAGTCGTAGTTTTTGCTATTTTTGGACCAAAATGTTTTTTCGATGCTTCAAAAAATTCTAACTGACCCTCTGATGTCACATGGACTACTTTGATGATGTTTTTCTTATCTTTCTGGACATGGACAGTATACCGTACACACAGCTTCAATGGAGGAACTGAGAGCTCTCAGACTAAATCTAAAATATCTTAAACTGTGTTACAAAGATAAATGGAGGTCTAACGGCTTTGGAACAACATGAGGGTGAGTTATTAATGACATAATTTTGCAAATTGGGCGAACTAACAAGTTTAAACATTTAAGTCATGCTCTCATGCGCTCTGGGGTTCAGCTCCCACTAGTGGTTGAGTTTACAGTACAGCAGTCTAATACCCGAGTATTGTTTAATTTAATTTGAAAATAAAATAAAATCTTTCTGGAGAATGGGGTTAGTCTTTCATTTTAGTATTATTATGGTAGGTTTATTTTTCACATATATTTTTAGCCATTTACTAAATGGTTGAGAAGTATGTGATATCAACTGTCCTGTATGAATGTCAAGGGATGATTCTGAAATCACTGAATTGTTTGTACCTTTTTATTAGCACAGGAACTATGACAATACATTTTGAAAAGGGGATTTTTGCCATCAGCTGAGCAAGTGTCATGACTCTCACCATGATCACAATGTCTGACATTTCATCATGTTCATGCAGAGCTCTGGTGTTGATTTAGATACACGTAAATAAAAGCCTATGCATTTTAAAATTACATCTAAGCTGCAACTTGAATGAGAAGCAAAATCGCAAAACCTTAGTATGACATCATACAGAGAGAGAGAGATAGAGAGAGAGAGAGAGAAAGAGAGAGATCACAGATGCCTCACACTACATGGACCACACTGCATTTACTTGTTTAGTGGCTTTGGTTTACAAGAGATGTAGGGCATCAGTCACGGAGCCGCAGAGGCTTAACAAAAAATACACAACAAAAAACATAATTAAATGAAAAAAATGTAAAATATAAAATACTAAAGCAAAAAATATTCTTATCAATTAACATGCTATCTACAGAAATAGGTGTAAACTAACATGCTATCTACAGAAAATGAAGTAAATGTTCAATTTAAGTTTTTTGTTTTTGTTGTTGTTGTTTTTTTTTTTTAGGTGATTTACTCATATTTTGAAATATGCATTGCACTGGTTTGCGTATTAAGCTTAAAGAAATTGTTTATTTGTTTGTTGAACAGAGAATAAAGGTAATTTACCGAGACATTATCAATTTTTCTATTAATTTTATTTATTTATTTATTTATTAATAGACTCTAACCCACCTTTTTTTTTCTCAGTGTGCTTAGAGTCATTATTTACTTAGATATTTACTTATTTGCTTAGTCCTGTTGATAAATATATGAGGAGAAATGCATGTATAAAAGTTGTTAAAACTATAAAATATATATTTTTTTTAATTAGCACATAAACATAAACATAAAAAATAGCTTTAAAATAGTTCCTTTTTTATTTACACTGCTCAGGACTATAAAATACATGAAAACAACATGATTTCTGATTCAGTAAAATCCATGTTTAAATATGTTATTTTATGTTCTGCTCACCGACCTTTTGTGCACAATGATGAGGATTAGAAACAAAAGCCCACATCCAGTTACAATTGTAGTAGTGACACAGACAGCAATGATAAACATGATATTCCAATCACCTAAAATAAAAGGAAATAAAGATAAAAAAGGATGATAGATGTACAGTAGTTAGGGAGTGGAGACGTCACCCTTTAAACAAGTCAAACACAAGAGTATCTCAGCAAAGAAAATACCTTCAACAGCTACTGAAACAGAGTCTGATCTCTGAGATCCATGTTGATTCTGAGCCTCACAAGAGTAGCGTCCGCTGTGACTGGAGCTAAAGCTGGAGATGATGAAACTCTGTCCAGATCCAACAGATGAGCTTTGATTCTCCTTAAACCATCTGAAGATGAGAGCAGGAGGGTTTGAGTCACTGCTGCAGATCAGAGTCACTGAATCTCCCTCCACTATTACACCAGACGGACTGATGGACACCGAGACGCTTTTTGGGGGATCTAGAGGTAAATCAACATGGTTTGGTTTCCTATCACTGTCCCCTCAAGATCATTGAAGATCTTTAAGATAACTTTCACCTTACATTGCTATTTTTTCTTTGAAGGAAAGGTGACTGCCTGGCTGTTGTGAATTTTACTTCATGTTGTTCTTATATTTTATTATTAAAAGTATCTACTCACACATGACTGTGATGCTGACAGCAGGAGAAGGCAGATGTTCATGTCCTCTGGCAGCACAGCTGTAATGACCAGAATCACTGCGCTCAGACTGAAGCTGGAGAGTTTTGCTCTGGATGTTTAAAGTCTGTCCATTTTTGTACCAGATGAATCTGTCTGTCAGATTGCATGTGGTTTCACAGGTCAGACTGACTGTTTGTTTCTCCAGCACCAGCTGTGGTGCCTTTACCTGAAGAGCTGGAGAAAACACGTCTTTATAACCATGACCAAGAAATGAAATTATTAACAGAAATGGAGGAGGGAAGTGGATTACCAGAAACTTTAAGTTGAATTCCTGTTTTGCAAATCAATTTTCCTCCCTCAGTATTAGTTACTAATCTGAAACAATACTCTCTCTCATCATTTACAGTGATGTTGTGCAGTCTGAGGATGGCAGTTTGTCTTTTTCTGTCTTCAATGTATTCAACCCTGTCTTTATACTCTGGCTGTGTTTTTAAATTTTTCATTTCTCTATCCAATCCCTTTATCCAAAATGTATCAATTAATTTCAGCTGCTGAGGGTGTGTATATGAGCATGACATGTTTACTGTGGATCCTTTAAGAGCACATATTGATTTAGTTTCATAAATCACATTCCAGGATTGTGCAAAAAGTCCTGCAACCCAAAACATAGAAGATCAGTGTGAAGATTGACTTAGTTCATTTGTAGCCAAAAAATATCATTCAGTTTTGTAAAGTGAGAAGCGTTTACAAGTCCTGCAATGTGTTGCAAAAAATTCACAAATTATCATGATGATGCAGAACTGTAAAAACTGATTGCTAGACTGAGAGCATTTCTGAATCTGCTGAAGACGGGCTGCTTGAGTTTAAATGATGTGTGTGTTTAGTTTTGCAGAAAGCATTTACAGAAATGCTGTAACTATTGTGACTCACCAGAAATCATGAGCAGAAAGATGAGAGGAAGAGAAAGAGTCATTCTGACCTTCACCACCACTGCAATCTTCACAGCCATAACAAAAACACTTACCATCAGTTATTAGGTACAGTAACAATCACTGTCAGTCTATGTTAATGATGCTATGTACATTAGAATAATAACATTTATAGGTCATTTGTCTTTAATCAAATAATTTTTTGCAATTCATTTGTTGTCCAGCAGAGGCTTACTCTATGGGTTGCTCTATTAAACATTTTATTATATCAGATCATGTGTGTCAGGGATCCACACACACTACATGAATAACAGTGATCAGACGATATTTAATCCTGTTTTTGTAGTTAAAGTCCAGCATCTAAAATTATATCTCATAATCTACAAAGAACATTTCTTTATTCTTCATGTATTTACACACCTTAAATTGAAATTTAGATTTGAAATGTACAAGTGCTTTATTAAATAACATGTAAAACCTCTTTACCTTGTTCGCAGTGGCTTTCATCAGCGGTACACAAAGAGCAAATGCTGAGTTTCGAACATGTTAGACAAGTTAAGATAATCTGTCAGTGATTATAATAACTTCCAGTTTCTATGCAAATGTGTTTTGTATGTAAAAAAAAAAAAAAAAAAAAAAAAAAAAACACTTCTCCAAAACAACCTACACTATTCACTATAAATGTTAGTTCAAGACAGTTTTATTTGTATGGCATTTCACAATCATTTTAAAGAAGCTATACATGAATGTCTTTATAATGAACAGGAATCTAACATTCAAACTATAGATTAAGGTAGCATTAAAGGAGATACTAAACATCATTCTGTAAAACCGTTAATCTCACAACGGTGAGGTTCTACAGCCTCTTCCTGTCAAACTGAAAGAAAGAAAGAAAGAAAGAAAGAAAGAAAGAAAGAAAGAAAAACTGAATTACCATCCATCCATCTTCTTCCGCTAAATCAGGGCCAGTTGCGGGGGCAGCAGTCTAAGCAGTGATGCCCAGACTTTACTCTCCGTAGACACTTCCTCCAGCTCTTCTGGGGGGTTACCGAGGCGTTCTCAGGTCAGCCGAGAGACATAGTCCCTCCAGCGTGTCCTCGGTCCTCCCGAGGCCTCCTCCCTGTGGGACGTGCCCAGGAATGCGTCCAGAAGGCATCCGTAACAGATACCCGAGGCCACCTCAGCTGGCTCCTTTCGATGTGGAGGAGCAGCGGCTCTACTCTGAGCTTCTCCAGAGTGGCCGAGCTCCTCACCCTATCTCTAAGGGAGCACCCAGCCACCCTGCGGAGAAAGCTCATTTCGGCCACCTGTATCCGGGATCTTCACTCATGACCATAGGTGAGAATAAGAACGTTGATTGACCCGTAAATCGAGAGCTTGGCCTTGCATCTCACCTCCTTCTTTACCACGACAGACAGGTACATCGACCGCATCACTGCAGAAGCTGCACCTATCCACCTGTCAATCTCCTGCTCTATCCTTCCCTCACTCGTGAGCAAGACCCCAAGATACTTGAACTCCTCCACTTGAGGCAGGAGCTCTCCATCAACCTCAAAAGGGGGACATGCCACCCTTTTCTGGCTGAGAACCATGGCCTCCGACTTGGAGATGCTGATTCTCATTCAAGCCGCTTCAAATTCGGATGCAAACCGTCCCAAGCTGGAGAGTTTTGCTCTGGATGTTTAAAGTCTGACCTTTTTTGCACCAGATGAATCTGTCTGTCAGATTGCATGTGGTTTCACAGGTCAGACTGACTGTTTG
Organism: Carassius auratus; assembly: GCF_003368295.1. Lineage (NCBI taxonomy): Eukaryota > Metazoa > Chordata > Actinopteri > Cypriniformes > Cyprinidae > Carassius > Carassius auratus. The sequence goes on from NC_039243.1 coordinate 8,290,626, forward strand.
AAAACATCTACTGTCTGATTTTTTTGTACAGTTTTAGCAAACGTAAATGTAAGATATTTCTAAGCATGTTCTAAAATGACTAACTTTTGTTAAATAAATAAATAATAGAATAATATTATGTTCACTGAAATTCCTCCCTCCACAGCAGCATGTGCAGCCAATAGCCTTTGAGTATGACATGTGACAGAGCATGTGATTTGTTGAATGTAGTGAACGAATACGCTCTCCACTGAATGAGTTTCATGAGTCTGAACGAGTTTCATAAGTCTGAACGAGATCGAGAGATCTTGTCGTTCATGAATGAAATGACTGAACTGGTACGTGACGTTCGTGAACAATATGAATGAGAGTATACTGGGTCAATCGGCCATTTAGCATTTCAATCTCGCAAAGCACAGAACTGTGCACATACGCTTGTTTTGATATTTAGCATACAGAACATAACTCCACATTTAATCCCCGATTTATGAATGTGAATATATGATATCTGACCAAACAATTAAAATAATTATGCAAGAAAATCGTATGCTTTGTTCATCTGAACAACTTATTTAGACTTTATTTATTGAATGTGATTTTAATAAAGCCAAATCTTTTTTTGTCACAAGTGAATACATTCGTTGATTTAAGGCATAACATAAGACACTCTTTTTCGCTACTTGCTGTGGCGTATGAAGAAATGGTCACAACAGAATCAGTGAACGAATCTGAACGAATCATTTTGGTGAATGAACTGAAAATGAACTAATCAAAATTTCCACCAAGACTGAGCTCGTGCGTCATCTTCGCACCAGTTATTAAGCCAATAAAGTGTAGGCCTATTTATTTCAAAATTGTGCCTGGTACTATATAAATTAATGACCCAACCGACCGTGACCAGAATATGATTACAAATATTTTTGGATGACACGTAACCGCGGGTGACTGTACTATTTGTCCCCGCTGTGGATGGTTTCACAGAGAACTCCACTGCAGCACAGATTTCATTGCAAGCTATGCACCACTTCCTGTCTTAACGCTCCAGCTTAGTGGCTGTTTCAAAAGCTATATGAATATTATTATTACAACACTTTACAGGTGATTGACGTCACTAACAACATAAAATTTCCAATCGTTTATGTCTTATGAGCAGGAAGCTGGAAATTATTATAACTTGGTGTGGTGGGGGAGGCATGGTTCAGCGAAGTCTTCGACGGGAGAGCGAGTGAGGAGACGAGCGGTGTTAAGTGGGGCAAAACGATTAACACCTGGATCTCATTGCAGTGATTGGCGTGGGGAACCGGTATTTAAGCCGGCGGAGGACCAGCGAGAAGCGAGAGAGCTGCGGACTCATGGGAGCGAGAAGCTGCAGAGCTGCAAACCAAAAGACACGAAAACTACAGTAGTACAAAGTATATAAATACTGTTAAGTGCCTGTGCATGTGGCGCAATTGTTTATTTGTTTTCTTATTGTTGAATAAAGTATCCCAAGAGCCTCAGTAAGACCTGGACCTGGACCTGAGAGCAAAACTCTCTGCTCTCTATGGAGAATTTGCTTCAGGCCCAGAACAAGCAAAGCCAGCTGTATAACCAGGGGCTAAGTTATGAGAATTTGCACCGGGAGATAAAGTGCTCCTGTTACTCCCAACCTCTAGCTCCAAATTATTAGCAAAGTGGCAAGGACCCTTTGAGGTCACACGGTGGATAGGAAATCTCAATTATGAAGTAGTGCGAACAGATAGAGGCGACTCACGGCAAATCTACCACCTCTACCTCCTTAAAAAATGGAGCGCGGAGGGGTCAGTGATGCAAGCGACAGCAGTGAGTGAAGAGGAGGATCTCGGTTTTGTGTAGACCATCGCAGGGTGAACGCAGTATCAAAATTTGATGCTTATCCAATGCCACGGATTGACGAGTTGCTTGATCGGTTAGGCACGGCTCGCTTTTACTCGACATTAGAATTAACAAAGGGATATTGGCAGATCCCCTTATCTACCATGTCCAAAGAAAAAACAGCCTTCAACATGCCGTTTGGATTACACCAATTTGTGACGCTTCCTTTTGGCTTTATCGGGGCCCCAGCTATGTTTCAGCGCCTCATGGATCGAGTGCAGTGACCCCATGCTGCATATAACGCTGCCTACTCGGATGATATCATCATCTACAGTGGGGACTGGCAGCGGCATATGGAGCATGTGAGGGCTGTCCTTGGGGTGCTGAGAAGGGCAGGGCTAAGGGCCAACCCGAAAAAGTGCGCAGTTGGGCGGGTGGAGGTAAGGTATGCTAACTTCCACTTGGGCCACTTGTACCTCGTTATTCGGACCTCACCAGCCCGCTGACTGACCTCACTAAAAAGGAGGTACCAGATACGGTCCAGTGGATGGAGCAGTGCCAACAGGCCTTTACCCGGGTTAAGGCTGCCCTTTTTTCTCCCCTTTCTGTTGCAGAACGATGTATTGGACAGGGGGCTGGGCGCGGTCCTGTCCCAGGAGATGGAGAGGGAGGACCGTCCGGTGCTGTACATTAGTCGGAAGCTCTCGAAGAGAGAGACTAGGTACAGCACCATAGAGAAGGAGTGTTTGGCCATCAGGTGGGTGTTCCTCACCCTTCGCTATTACCTCCTGGGCCGGGAGTTCACCCTCTGCTCGGACCACGTGCCCTTCCAGTGGCTCCACCGCATGAAGGATACCAACGCGCGAATCACCCGTTGCTATCTAGCTTTACAGCCGTTTAAGTTCAAGGTGATTCACAGGCCGGGGGAGCAGATGGCTGTGGCCAACTTCCTCTCAAGGAATGGGGGGGGGGGGCGTGGTCCAGCGAGGTCTGCGATGGGAGAGCGAGTGAGGAGGCGAGCAGTGGTAAGTGGGGCAAGTGATTGGCGTGGGGAACCGGTATTTAAGCCGGCGGAGGACCGGTGAGAAGCGATAGAGCTGGGGACTCGTGGGAGCGAGAAGCTGCAGAGCTGCAAACCGAAAGACACAAAAACTACAGTAGTACGAAGTAGAGAAATACTTAGAAGTGTCTGCGCATGTGGTGCAATTGTTTATTTGTTTTCTTATTGTAGAATAAACTATCCAACGAGCCTCAGTACACCGACCCCGGTCTCCTTCCTCTTTACATCCACAAACATTGTTACACTTGGCTAGGCTATTTTTAGGCAAATTAACCAAAGTAGTAACTGGTTTAGAGATTGAGGCATTGTTATCAGCATAACATGGTTTTGTATAGTTCTGACAGCTCTAAAATATAAATAATTATCAAAGACTTATCACAGTAATTTAAGGCTATGTAAAACAGGTTGATGTATGATGTACTTGCTAATTTTTTGTGTAGCTCTAAACAGAATAATCATTGCAAAAGATTACAGTATTTACTACAGTAATGAAAATCATGGAAAATACAATACCTGGCACATGACAGTAATGAGAATTTGGTGTAAAATGTACAATTTTTTTCAATGATGCCATAATAAAAAATTAAGAATTTCTGAGAATGTTAAAATGTAATGAAATTAGCAATACAATCACACAGTATGAACAGAAAAAATATCTGTTTTACATTGACTTTACAAAGCGAGAGCTAAAAGGCCTAAAGTGGCGTTCATGTGTGAGTATAGAGTGAAGTCAGTGAGTGTTTAAACAGAAGAACAGTCCCATAGAATTGGATTCAAGAGGAGAAGGAGCTGGAACATGACCAGGGTTGGACTCAAAACCAGGTCTCCCATGAGCATCAGATCGACCACATGTTCCTCATTTCACTGAGCTGTAGATCACATCATCAGCTCTGGGGAGAGATTAAATGAATATGTTAATGTGGCACTTCAGAAAATCCCACCAGCAGATGACAATCCATCATCTCAACCCAAAACATATGAGGGCTCTTATAAAGCATCAAATATGTTTAATTTGGGTTCAGATGAATCATTTCTCACCTGTTGGCATCAGACGGATGTTGTATCTCAATGGTCTCTTCAGTCGTGTTCATGTCTTTGTTCTTGAAATGATGGACACTGGCATACTGAAGATCTTCAACATCTCCAGAGTCTTTGGGTTTGGGTTCCTTCTTTTTAATGTTGGCATACAGATCATCCCTCTGATTGGTTGATACTACTGAATACACTGGAACGTCATTGGTCGGAGCCATTTCTGCAGATCTGCCAACACGATCCTCCTGCTGTTGTAAAAATAATTATATAATCACATTGATATCAGCAGATCAATCTGAAATATCTTGTCAAATATCTGTCAAGTAACAGCACATGATCTTGTTATTTTCATTTTTATATATGCTTAAATATGCTTTCTATATCATGATCCTGCTGATCCTGAAACTTGCCTGATTTTGTCTGACTCTTTCAGCTCCACCGTCTCTTTTCTTCCATCTTCGGGAAAAAAAAAAGCTTTGTTAAAAAAGTACTGAACAGTAATTTATTGTAAATAACATTTAATATTTAGTGATAAGTAAATTCTGCATTTGTGTTAACTTTTGAAATTACTTCATAAACACAATGATGATGGTGATGATGATGAAGATCAACCCTGCCACAATCCCAGTAACTGTTTGCAGAACAGCTCTCTGAGTCCCTGAAACAAGATGTTCATGAAGATTATTTCACACTAGAGAAAGATAAAACTGAAAGAGTGTTTATAGTAAATACCTTCAACAGCGACTGAAACAGAGTCTGATCTCTGAGATCCATGTTGATTCTGAGCCTCACAAGAGTAGCGTCCGCTGTGACTGGAGCTAAAGCTGGAGATGATGAAACTCTGTCCAGATCCAACAGATGAGCTTTGATTCTCCTTAAACCATCTGAAGATGAGAGCAGGAGGGTTTGAGTCACTGCTGCAGATCAGAGTCACTGAATCTCCCTCCACTATTACACCAGACGGACTGATGGACACGGAGACGCTCTTTGGAGGATCTATATTAAACATATTTAAATTATGAGAATAATTACATTATTCATCTCATGACCTTCTCTTATCATTGTTAACAATTACTAAAGTGTCTCTGCAAGCTGAAACTGAAAGAGATTTTATTTGAATGACAATCAGAAAGGTTAAAATATACATCTGAATAGATGCACCCTAAATAAAACAATATTACATGTACTGATTTATCAACACAGATTCATAAATCACATTCATTTGACATATTAGTAGATTAATGAAGAAAAATGGCATGAAGTCTGTATGATTGGGCTGAATTTATCAAACAAATCTGAACTAAATTAAAAAATGTCCAGACCAGTTTGTACTCACATTCAATATTAATATAAACAGGTGGAGAGATCAGATGTTGATATCCTGAAACAGCACACTGATAGTTTCCTTCATCTTGACGACTGACTGACTGCAGCTGAAGCTGATTCTCTCTCACGGTTCCTGTAGTTGATATCTGTGTGTTTCTGAACCAGATGAATGTTGTTTGTTGAGGCAGAGAGCAGATGCTTTTACATTTCAGAGTGACTGAATCTCCCTCTTTCACACTCTGCTGTGTCTCCACCTGCAGATCTGACACAACAACAGCAACAACACTGATCCACCATAAGATTAATAAAATAAATTATAAAATATTATAACAACTGAAACTTTAAAGTGATGAAACTAATGAAGAATGAATCATTTATGTTGATGCATTTAGCAGATGCTCTTATCCAAAGCGACTTACATTGATTCTAGGTAAATATTTTATCAGTTCATGTATTTCCTGGGAACTGAACCCATAACTTTAGCATTACTAGTGTTGTGATCTACTGTTTAAGATACAGGAATAACAGATGGCAGCTGTATAATGTGTGTGTGTGTGTGTGTGTGTTTCTGAGAGGTCACTAACTCTACCGGTGACGTCCAGCTTTGCTCCAGGAATCCCCGTCCATTTTCCCTTCTCAAAGTTTGTAGTGAATCTGCAGTTGTAGATGTGTTTATCAGCTTCTGTTACATCTGTCAGAGTGATGCTGTAAGTGTCTTTATTTTCTTTTTCACACTGAACTCTTCCTCTGTTTTCTGGAACTGAACACAGCTTTGGTGGATCTCCATCAGGTACAGCAGGTTTGGTCCAGAAGACTGTTTCAGTCTTATAACTACTAGGATATTTTAAAGTACAGGACATTTTCACTGTTGTTCCCTTTAATGCACAAACATATGAAGGGCTGTAATTCACTCCCCAATCCTGCAGACCATCACCCCCTGAAACACGAAACACAGATATGACAAATATTATTAGGCTTCAATGAATCTTTCATTTCTTTTAGTTTTCTGCTGATGTCGAACTTGTGAAATAACTAGGGAAATATTTCACTAATTTAAATGAATCCGTTTGTACTCACCTACTCTAAGATAAACAGGTGGAGAGATCAGATGCTCATATCCTGAAACAGCACACTGATAGTTTCCTTCATCTTGACGACTGACTGACTGCAGCTGAAGCTGATTCTCTCTCACGGTTCCTGTAGTTAATCTCTGTGTGTTTCTGAACCGGATGAATGTTGTTTGTTGAGGCAGAGAGCAGATGCTTTTACATTTCAGAGTGACTGAATCTCCCTCTTTCACACTCTGCTGTGTCTCCACCTGCAGGTCTGACACAACAACACTTTCTCTATTTCACCATAATCTTAAAGTGAGAGTTCACACAAAAACTAAAATTAATTATTTTTTTATCACTCTGCTGTTGTTCTAAAGCCATGCGGCCTCTTTCTTTTTCAGAACATATTGTTACAAAATGCTTTAAAATTATTTCAATGCTTTCAGCCAATGCATGTTTCAAAGATACAATGTCTTTGTGGCTAAATAAATAAGCTAACATTATTTCCTTTAATCTCTTCCTTTGATTTCAAAATTGATCGAAGACAATAACTACTCTCTTCTGGTGACAACATAATATCTATAACAATAATGTACAGCTCTAACATAATGCAAGTCAATATTCAGTTAAACAGATAAAATTAAATGTGAATGGTGATCTTCTTCAGGCTTTAAAAACAGGATGCAAACGCATTCAAAAATACTCTCATGCAGCTTATGTTGTATATTCCAAGTGGATTATCTCCATGGTGTGTATATATGCAATGTCACCTGAACAGAGGCGGATCTACGGTGTGGCAAAGGGTGGCAGGTGTCACCCCTGGGATACAGTCTTGCCACCCCTGTTGCCTCCCCATTTATAAATCAGATAATATTTTTTAAGTATATTTTATGTTCATAGCCTACACGTTGAAGGCCAAGGAGACCCGCACCAAACTCCTCTCAAACAGAAATTGCTGATTTAGAATCCCCTCCCCCTCACAGTCACAATGGTTTCACCCATCACCAGCACGGCAGCGATCCCCGCGAAATTTCACCAGTCAGTGGCAGCAGGGCAGGCTGCTCGGTGCATCTGTCTGCAGTACGCACTGTCTCGGAGAAGAGAGGTTGATAAGCAGTTAGCAGTGAGGTTAGAGGTAAGTCTGACACAAAGTCGAAAAAGTCTGTAAGCAGACAGTTAACCCCTGCAACAACCACATTGTTCCGTTATTTACATCCGCAATACTTTGTTGTCTCATCGAATTTTTCTGTGATCGTCAGGTCAGATAAGGATCTAACATTAGTCTAGCTCTTTGTGTGTGTTTAAACTACTGTTGTCACAAGATTGGCATGCGTCCTTTCCCAGCATCTATGACTATCCAATTTTGAAAAATGGTCAACATGAGATCAACAACTGAGATAGCTAAGCGTGTCATAAGCTGGTGTTGCACAAGCACTGCACGTCTGACTCACATGGACTGCAGTGTAGAGAACAAAACACATTCAATGAAAACCGTAGCATTTTAAATTATGAATAATGTCCATGTCCCCCTCCTGAAACCTCATGCCAGCCCAGGAAAAAATCTCTAGATCCGCCACTGCACCAGAACACATCGAATGTAAGTCAAAAGTCACATTATTTTAATACAGTTTTGCATCTTTTGTTAAAGCATTTAGAAGATCACAATACGTTCATTACATGAACAACCAATCAGACATTTTATGACATTTCTCTATTTGTGTTCAGAAAAAGTGAAGTGAAGTAACCTTTTGCCAAGTATGGTGACCCATACTCAGAATTGGTGCTTTGCATTTAACCCATCCAAAGTGCACACACCCACACACCCAGAGCAGTGGGCAGCCATTTATGTTGGGGCAACCAGGGAGCAGTTGGGGGCTCTGTGCCTTGCTCAAGGGCACCACAGTCAAGGTATTGCCAGGCCAAGACTCAAACCCACAACCCTAGGTTTAGGAGTCAAACTCTCTAACCACTAGGCCACAACTTCTCCAAACAGAATAATACTACAGGTGCAGTTACATAATAAAGTGGTTGGTGTGTGTGTGTGTGTGTGTGTGCGTGTGTGTGTGTGTGTGTGTGTGTGTTTCTGAGAGGTCACTACCGGTGACATCCAGCTGAGCTCCAGGAATCCCCGTCCATGTTCCTCTGTTTGTAGTGAATCTGCAGTAGTAGATGTGTTTATCAGCTTCTGTTACATCTGTCAGAGTGATACTGTAAGTGTCTTCATTTTCTTTGTCACACTGAACTCTTCCTCTGTTTTCTGGATCTAAACAAAGGTTCAGTGGATCTCCATCAGGTACAGCAGGTTTGGTCCAGAAGACTGTTTCAATCTTATATTCACTGGGATATTTTAAAGTACAGGTTATTTTCACTGTTGTTCCCTTTAATGCACAAACATATGAAGGGCTGTAATGCACTCCCCAATCCTGCAGAACATCACCCCCTGAAACAGGAAACACGGTTATGAGAGAGTGAGGTGGTGTTTTAGGTGTTTTGATCCAGTGCACAAAAAAGTATCTTTTTATTTTGACCATTTTTATTTGTTAGCTAAACACTCATGTTAGTATAAAAGCTACTAAGAGTGAAGAGCTCGATCTTCTTTTCAAAGAGTGTTAAAGTGTCTGTATAGTGACTGAAGACTCACCCGCAGTCATGACCACGAAGATCAGAGGAAGTGACATCATGAGTGATGTCGCCATAGTGATTTCTGCAATCATAAAACTGACAGATATGACTTAATGAGCATCACCTATATACATCTCAAACTCTATTGTCTTGATAATGGATAGAGATGGTGATGATTTCTGAATAGTTCAGTGCTCAGTGAAGGCTTGACATGTGCTGAGGAGGTTTCTCATGTCAGGCCTCATGTAAAGATCTTCACACGTTATTTACATACTCAGATAGCACAGGTACGTCTGCAAGATGTCTGTTAAAGATCGCTTCATCTGGAAAGCACCTGCTGTGTACAAATGCATTCTACATCATAAACATCTTAAAAACTATTTTATAACATCAATTTAACATCTGCTAGGAAACGTCCAATAGACATATTGTAGATGAGCAAACACTCTAAAAAACACGTCTTGTAAACGCAGACATTAACAGACGTCTCTGTGATGTACGTGTGCTATCAGGGTATGGATCTACAACATGTATCTTCAACTCATCACCACATATCTACAAATATATGTTGTAGCCCTTCAGAATTATTTTACCTAAATGTTAAATAATGGTAAAAATGGTCTTACCACGCTGCAGTGTCAATGTGTCAGTGTCGGCACCCAAATGAGAGAAATATCAGCAGCTTCTTGTGTCAGTTTTCACACATGAATCTGCATTTAAAGATTCCTCTTTCTGCGTATGCGTAACACCATCTCAACTACACAAGAACAACTAGAAAAGTCTCCAGATCCAAACAAATAAGCTTCAGAATTCACTTTTGTTAAATATTTGTGAGAGAATATGCGAAACATGATTGCTTTGTAAAAATACTCATCATGACTGCAGGAGCATCAAGAGTTTTTAATGCATGAAGGTTTTCAGCTCTTAGGTTCAAGATCCTCTTTCTAACACAAACTTTTTTTTTTTTTACTTAAGCAATGATGCAACGCAACTACATTTACACAGTCAGAAACATGAGCAAGTACCTGGTGTTTGAGTCAGTGGCAGTTTCTGACCAACAACACAAGCACTTACACACCAGACTGACAGCACATAGTATTAATGTCACGCTTGAGGCAAGGAAGAGGTGAGTCAAGAGGCATTTATTTGTCATTTGCATAGTTAACACTGGGGAATACTGGGCATTGAAATGCTTGTGACGAGGCTCAGACATACAGTGACAATAACAAGACATAAGACATAGACGTACCTGGAGAGCACTGAGGTTCTTGAGTGACTACAGAGCCCAAAGACAGAAAGACATGGACAGAGCATTATATGCAAATAAGTGGCAGTAACCGGTACAATAAAGGTAATCAGTGTTTAGAGTTATAGTGTACATAAGAAGTCCTGAGGTAATATTATGATTACTGGGGTAGAACGGTGTCTAAAATGTCTTTGTAGAGTGATGTAGAGCTACATGGAGGATAATTTAAAGTGGCAGTGCAGATGCAATAAATAAACTTAAGAGCAGCACACATTCAGATGTATGTGAGTAGAGCAATGTCCAAAATTCATTGTGGAGTGTCACAGAGTAACATGAAGGAATATTAAAAATAAAGTGGCAGTGCAAGTACAATGAAACATAAGAGCAGCATGTATTCCGGTGTTTGTTTTTTTGTTGTTGTTTTTTTTAGATGGAGGACAGCTGATTGTTAAGTAGTCTTATGGCTTGAAGATAGAAGCTGTTCCTAAGTTCTTGTCCGTGATCGGATGGATCAGAAACGTCTGCCAGATGGCAGTGTGGCAAACAGGTGATGAGCAGGATGAGTGTGGTCCTTGATGATGCTGCGAGCTTTTCTCAAGCAGCGAGTTTGATAGATGTCCTGTAAGGCTGGGAGTTTATGTCCAATGATGAGCTCTGCTGTTCTCACCACTCGATGAAGAGCTTTGCGGCCCAAAGAAGAGCAGTTGCCGTACCATACAGTGATGCAGCCGGTCAGAATGCTCTCAATAGTGCAGCGGTAGAAGTTTGACATGATGTTAGAGGAGATGCCAAACCTCTTCAGTCTCCGCAGGAAGTAGAGATGCTGACGGGCTGTTCTCACTATGGTCTCTGAGTGAAGGCTCCAGGAAAGATCCCCAGAGATGTGAATGCCAAGGAACTTGTAGCTCTTAACTGTCTCTGCTATCTCTCCGTTGATATGAAGGGGAACTTTCCACAATCATCTCCTTGGTCTTGCTGACGTTTAAGCCCCTTTCACACTGCCATTCCGGCAAATACACAGGTAATTCCCGGGTAGCTAGATTTGGCACTTTCACACTGCCAGTGATGACCCGGTATATGTACGTGCTTTCACACAAAACCCTTGAAGATCCCGTAATGACACGTGACATCAGGGTGTGACGTGTAATGTATGAGTCGAAAATGCTAGGCACATTATACTTTCACTGAATCAAGCAAACGATCTCTGCGTCAGCGCGGAAAGTGAGGAACTAACTGATCTCTGCTTCATTACAGTTTGCACATATGTTTTCGTCGCGAACGTTGATCTTCCTTTAAAACAGCCGGTAAAAGAGTTGCACGATAACGCGCGTCATCACTTCGATACAGAATTAGATCTGGCTTTTGTTTACACAGCGCTCGTCCCGGGTCGAACCCCGCAATGTTACTAGGCCCCCGACCCGGGTTCAATGCAGTAATCAATCCCGGGACGTGGTTGCTTTCACACAGAAGGCGACCCGGCAATGTTCCGGAAATATTGTGGGTCCGACGTGCAGTGTGAAAGGGGCTGTAGAGAGAGATTGTTATCAGCACACCATGCTGTGAGTGCATTAATCTCATCTCTGTAGGATGTCTCATCGCCATTAGTAATGAGTCCTAGGATAGTAGTATCGTCAGCAAATTTGATGATGATGTTGGAGCTATGCTTGAGCAGTAATAAGTGAACAGGGAGTACAAGAGAGGACTGAGTACACATCCCTGTGGGGCACCAGTGCTGAGTATAAGTGAGGAGGAGGTGTGATTGCCAATTCTGACCACCTGGGGTCTTCCGGTCAAGAAGTCTAGGACCCAGTTACATAAGTGCCTGTTAAGACCCAGAGTTTTCAGTTTGGCTATAAGTTTGAGGTGAGGATCTAAATGCAGCACAATTTATTAACAAAAATTATGAAATAATATAAACAAAGCAGATAAACCCAGACAAAGCTAAAAATATACAACACTTCACATAAGCAAAACAACGACCAGCAATACTTTAAAATAAGAATCAATAAAACAGGGGAACATGTAACAATTAAAGCTCTTCAAAATCACAAACAGATCTACTGAATACTTCCCAAAACAAGAGAATTGGGATTCATCACTCAAACCTTTTCTGCATTTCCTTTCACTTTTCTGTCATGTGGTGGTCAAAAAGATGAAGCACATTTTATTGCCAGTTGCACAAAGTTAGTTTAGAAGCAATAAAAGTTATCAAAGCAATTATTGTAGTTTTTCAGTTGAACCTTATTTTACAGTGTGCACTTACCTGTACTTGTAATGAGTATAACTATTTAGAGAAATGTGTATATATATATGTATAGTTATTTCATAGTTAATATCGTTGTGTCCTGTAGTCTGTTATGATGCAGTACCGAAAGACTCCAGCAGAGGGTGAAGCACAATATCCCCCACTCATAATACAGAAGTAACACTGCCCTCCAGTGTTGCCAAGTCTTTGGTTTTTATGGTGAACTGGACAACTTTAACACTGTTGCAGGGTGTTACTTTTCATGTCTGTGGGTTGAACCCCAATAACTTGATATTTTGTTCCTGGAATGCAAATTTTACAAGGCAAACCCACCAAAACGTAAACATGTATTTTATCCCCAAACTGCAATAGTTTAACATGGACGCCCCCTCAAAACTCGATTGGGCTAGTTTTGAATAGTGATTTGGCGGGTTTTGTTTTGAAAACCTGGTTGAAGGAAACAAAGTGTTCATGTCTGTCTGTTTAAAATATCTATGTTCCCCTTTTTCAGGTTGACTACTTCCAGTCTATTTACTTCGGAAAATACTGGAATATATAAGGAACTCACATGGGTGAGGGTTAGGTTCAGGGGAAGGATCAGCGATAGTACCAAGTTATTACAATAACAAGTACATAATTTGTACATTTATTTTATCTGTTTATTATATCATTCATTTGATGGAATCAGAAGCAATGAGACTTATGACAGCAAATATTACAAAAAACATATATTTCTGAATCTTTGTATAAAATTAAATGCCAAACTCTAAAAGCATATCACCATAAAACTTTGGAAGGTGAGTAGATGATGACCAAATGATGTAAATGTGTATATATATATATATATATAGGAGGTGAAAATGAATCCATGTGACTTAAGATTGAATAATCAGCTTTTTGAAACTCACTTATGTGCTGATTGCATAAAAATTAAATATTACAAATGTATTCTCATGCAAACTTTAGCAATACTCAGCATGAGGTCACGGAGACACACCATCTGCACACAAGGATGTGTAACAACATTCTGCAGTGTTTCAAACAGTGTAACATCTTTGTCAGGATCCTCAATTCCGGGTCAAGCCACCAACAGGAATTGACCTCACGATCTTGTCTCCAGCTCACTGCATTTTCTCAACAAAGCACCAGCCATACCATATGCTCACATTTGGCAGTTAACCTGTGTGTCTTTGTTCTCTTGTCTCCAGAACTCTCGTGGCACTATCCATGATCTGAATTCTCCTACGTACCTTGATATCTCCTGAGTGCCCATGTGATCTCGAACATTGTTCTCCAACTGCAAAGAAAGAGACAAGTATTGATATTCACACATTGTGTGTCTTTGACGTCTCAACACGTAACGAACTCACCTGGTTTTCACAGAAGCGGAATTCCCCAGGTTCCACGGACATGAACTCCACAGACCCCGCACAAAGATTTCCCTTACTCACCTCTCACGAACTTTGACTTAATTAAACACTGTGTTGAATTCTCTAACCTCAGCCTCCGTGTGCCATCCCTGACAATCATTAAGATTTCCTAAAACTTCACGTTTCTAGAGATACCATAATAAATAGATACAGTAAAGTGTCTTTCTTTCCTCATATATAGCATTAAACTAGAAATGTATAATTAGATATATACACTCACCTAAAGGATTATTGGGACCACCTGTTAAATGTCTCATTAGTGCAATTATCTAATCAACCAATCACATGACAGTTGCTTCAAAGTATTTAGGGATGTGGCCCTGGTCAAGACAATCTCCTGAACTCTAAACTGAATGTCAGAATGGGAAAGAAAGGTGATTTAAGCAATTTTGAGCGTGGCATGGCTGTTGGTGCCAGACGAGCCGGTCTGAGTATTTCACAATCTGCTCAGTTACTGGCATTTTCACGCACAAGCATTTCTAAGGTTTACAAAGAATGGTGTGAAAAGGGAAAAACATCCAGTATGCGGCAGTCCTGTGGGTGAAAATGCCTTGTTGATGCTAGAGCTCAGAGGAGAACGGGCCGACTGATTCAAGCTGATAGAAGAGCAACTTTGACTGAAATAACCACTCGTTACAACCGAGGTATGCAGCAAAGCATTTGTGAAGGTACGACAGGGACAACCTTGAGGCGGATGGGCTACAACAGCAGAAGACCCCACCGGGTACCACTCATCTCCACTACAAATGGCTACATTGCACGAGCTCACCAAAATTGGATAGTTGAAGACTGGAAAAATGTTGCCTGGTCTGATGAGTCTCGATTTCTGTTGAGAAATTCAGATGGTCAAGTCAGAATGAGAACATGGATCCATCATGTCTTGTTACCACTGTGCAGGCTGGTGGTGGTGGTGTAATGGTGTGGGGGAGTTTTTATTGGTACACTTTAGGCCCCTTAGTGCCAATTGGGCATTGTTTAAATGCCACGGCCTACCTGAGCATTGTTTCTGACCATGTCCATCCCTTTATCACCACCATGTGCCCATCCTCTGATGGCTACTTCCAGCAAGATAATGCACCATGTCACAAAGCTCGAATCTTTCAAATTGGTTTCTTGAACATGACATTGAGTTCACTGTACTAAAATGGCCCTCACAGTCACCAGATCTCAACCCAATAGAGCATCTTTGGGATGTGGAGGAACGGGAGCTTCGTGCCCTGGATGTGCATCCCACAAATCTCCATCAACTGCAAGATGCGATCCTATCAATATGGGCCAACATTTCTAAAGAATGCTTTCAGCACCTTGTTGAATCAATGCCATGTAGAATTAAGGCAGTTCTGAAGGCGAAAGGGGGTCAAACACAGTATTAGTATGATGTTCCTAATAATCCTTTAGGTGAGTGTATATAAAAATAGTGTACAAGCTATTGATAATAAAAATCATGAAACTAGAAATATTCATACAGTATTGTTCAAAATAATAGCAGTACAATGTGACTAACCAGAATAATCAAGGTTTTTAGTATATTTTTTATTGCTACGTGGCAAACAAGTTACCAGTAGGTTCAGTAGATTGTCAGAAAACAAACAAGACCCAGCATTCATGATATGCACGCTCTTAAGGCTGTGCAATTGGGCAATTAGTTGAAAGGGGTGTGTTCAAAAAAATAGCAGTGTCTACCTTTGACTGTACAAACTCAAAACTATTTTGTACAAACATTTTTTTTTTCTGGGATTTAGCAATCCTGTGAATCACTAAACTAATATTTAGTTGTATGACCACAGTTTTTTAAAACTGCTTGACATCTGTGTGGCATGGAGTCAACTCCATGATTCTTTAACAACATTCAACAATTCATTCACATTTCTTGGTTTTGCTTCAGAAACAGCATTTTTGATATCACCCCACAAGTTCTCAATGGGATTAAGGTCTGGAGATTGGGCTGGCCACTCCATAACATTAATTTTGTTGGTTTGGAACCAAGACTTTGCCCGTTTACTAGTGTGTTTTGGGTCATTGTCTTGTTGAAACAACCATTTCAAGGGCATGTCCTCTTCAGCATAGGGCAACATGACCTCTTCAAGTATTTTAACATATGCAAACTGATCCATGATCCCTGGTATGCGATAAATAGGCCCAACACCATAGTAGGAGAAACATGCCCATATCATGATGCTTGCACCCCCATGCTTCACTGTCTTCACTGTGTACTGTGGCTTGAATTCAGAGTTTGGGGGTCGTCTCACAAACTGCCTGTGGCCCTTGGACCCAAAAAGAACAATTTTACTCTCATCAGTCCACAAAATGTTCCTCCATTTCTCTTTAGGCCAGTTGATGTGTTCTTTGGCAAATTGTAACCTCTTCTGCACATGCCTTTTTTTTAACAGAGGGGATTTGCGCGGGATTCTTGAAAATAGATTAGCTTCACACAGACGTCTTCTAACTGTCACAGTACTTACAGGTAACTCCAGACTGTCTTTGATCATCCTGGAGGTGATCATTGGCTGAGCCTTTGCCATTCTGGTTATTCTTCTATCCATTTTGATGGTTGTCTTCCGTTTTCTTCCACGTCTCTCTGGTTTTGCTCTCCATTTTAAGGCATTGGAGATCATTTTAGCTGAACAGCCTATCATTTTTTGCACCTCTTTATAGGTTTTCCCCTCTCTAATCAACTTTTTAATCAAAGTACGCTGTTCTTCTGAACAATGTCTTGAACGACCCATTTTCCTCAGCTTTCAAATGCATGTTCAACAAGTGTTGGCTTCATCCTTAAATAGGGGCCACCTGATTCACACCTGTTTCTTCACAAAATTGATGACCTCAGTGATTGAATGCCACACTGCTATTTTTTTGAACACACCCCTTTCAACTAATTCAACTTATTGCCCAATTGCACAGCCTTAAGAGCGTGCATATCATGAATGCTGGGTCTCATTTGTTTTCTGAGAATCTACTGAACCTACTGGTAACTTGTTTGCCACGTAGCAATAAAAAAATATACGAAAAACCTTGATTATTCTGGTTAGTCACATTGTACTGCTATTATTTTGAACAATACTGTATGTACAGTAGATAGCATCTCATAACAGACCCAGAATATGTGCTGTTTATTTACATTCTCAGTATTAATATTCACCACTTCTTTCCTTATATATACAATAGTTTCAACAATGATAAAAAACACAGACGATAAGAGAGAAATGTTTATGCTGGATGTCAAACTTTAGTACGTTACTTCAATAACAATACAGTATAATAAAATCCACTGATATATAAGAGCAGCTAGATACTTAAATAAAATCAGTTACAGATTGTCCAGAGTTTAACAAGAAAATGCTGCTTGAAAATAACGTAATTCGTCTTCAATCCTCCAGCCAAGAGAAACTAAACTACATTGTTGCAATGTTACTTTAAAAACCACAAATACACAGCTTAAAATGTAAAATCATATTTGCGAGTGTCGGGCAAGTATAATTATGGTATGGTATTTATAAGTATCTGAGGAGCTTCTGTATTTCCATCTGAGCAGTAATTCTGTGAGGAGAGTTTAATGTGGATCTGCTGAAGTTACTGCTAGATTCTCATAATCAGACGATCTGGACTGAAGATGGAGAGCCGTGTAGGTATCATCAGGAGGTCTGGAGTCACCAGACTGTGAGAGACAGATGAACAGAACAGTCTGTGTTTATATGGATCTGCTGAATGTGAGAGTAAAAACTGTTTGAGATATTTACTGACTCGGATCGTGCTGTAAATGTCAGCTGATGTTCTGGACGCTGGATCCAGAGCTGTGTATGTATCATCACTCGAGTCAGCCGTCTACAGAGAAAGATTGTATTTTATTTATAGCTCAGTGCAACAATATCTTCAAATATTGCAGTTGAAGAAAGAGGTGTGTTTGCCTGCTTTTGATTCACGTCTTCAGTTCCACATTCTCTCTGCCTCTTCCTTCTGAAAATAGGAGAAAACTATTATAAAAGTTAAAACATCACATAAATAAAAAAAAAATTAAAAATCAAGAAAGTCTTTTTTTCTAGAAAATAAGATCGAGTTTACATATATTTTAAATTTACTGATTTGTTTTTTGTGTGTGTCCAGACAAACTTCATTCACCTCCTGAACACAATGATGATGACGATGATGATGATGATGATGATGAAGATCAATCCTGCCACAGTCCAGGTAACTGTTTGAAGAGCAGCTCTCTGAGTCCCTGAAACAAGACTTTCATGAAGATTATTTCACACTTCCAACACTATTTGTGGCGACACTGCCCTGCCCTCTGTGACGAGTCAGCTGCCTCCTCCCTGATTGTCACCAGCACCCCGTCCTAAATCGCCGCCCAGTGACAGAGGAGGGGCGGTGGATGAGTCAGGGCTGGCGGTGTGTGATGGGGCACACAATAATGGAATGCATAGTCGATATAAAAAACTGGATGACGAGTAATTTCTTACTGCTAAATTCTGAAAAACAGAGGTGTTAATTATAAAATCTAAAAACTCTGCATGTAATAACTTAGAAAACTGTCTAAGACTTGATGGCTGCTCTGTCAATTCTTCGTCATCAGTTAGGAATAGGTGTACTATTTAATAGCAATATTTCCTTAGAAAGGTTTTAACGGTATTACTACTCTTACCCGTACTGCTTAACGGTCCGGTACTTTAACAGTATTCTTATCGGTACTTTGTGTTGTGTGTGTGTGTGTTTTTTTTTATTTTATGAATTTGATTTGATTTATTTGATTATATCAAGAAAGCCTTACAGTAAACATAAAAACAAAAAGGCATCAGATACAATCGAGGATAAAAACACAATAAAGTCCAGGACTTATTTCCATTGTGGTCTTCAATGGGCTTGTCTTGGACCAGAGGTGTTAGGAGCACTGTTAAAAATTGCTGTAAAAAAACGGCCAAATTTCGACATTAACATACTGTTTTTCATTAAAACAGTGCATTCTGGGTAATATGTATCGTTTTCGAGAAGGTACACTGTTAAAAATCACTGTAAAAAAACGGCCAAATTTCGACAGTAAAATACTGTTTTTCATTTAAACAGTGCATTCTGGGTAATATTCATCGTTTTCGAGAAGTAGCCTGCTGCTATATATCGTAAATTAACAACGTTCAAAATCAACACTCAGCGGCTGTGTTTCAAATCACACCCTACACCCTCATTCACTATTCCCTACATGAGTTTACTAATATAGTCCACCTGACAGAGAGAATGAACACTAATGAGTGAATTCAGACAATGATCAACAGCTGCTGTTAACCATTAGAATCACTGAAGAAAAAAGAAACAAGACACACTGTAAAAAGTGTTTCCCTATATTTATTCAGTAAAATTGTGTCAAAATTTTACAAGCAATATTATTAATTAAATTTAAAACATTTTAATTAAGTAGAAATAATCATTAAAAATGAGTAGAATAACATGAAAAAATTAAGTAAAATTTACATAAAAATATTGATTTCATTGGACAAAAAACAAACAAACAAAAAAAACACTATGCTAAAGAATACTATGTTATGCATGCCAGGCCAGTAGTTGGCGATCATGAAACATTATATGCATGCACATGACATCAGCCTTTTTACAAATTAACATTTTTGTTGCTTACATAGATATGATACAGGCATCATGTTCAAAAGGCTGTGTCTTAAGGCCCCCCAAACAGAGTTATTGAAGACACCTAAGGTTCCCAAACAGAATCAAAGGGTAAATTGTTGGTTACCATTACAGTGGTCAGTGTTTGCTTTAGTTGTGTTCTTGACCCTTGAAGTTTTAATATTTCATTTTGCATTGCTGTTGTAACTCAGTTATAACAGCTAGACAAACTAAGAATAAAGATGATCAGGTAGTGTTGGTCATGCTATTACATAATCTTTGTTCTTCCTGAATGTCTGAACTCAGAGTCTGATCTCTGAGACAAGATAACATTCATTATGGCAGCCCTGTGATTCAGCAAAAAAAGAGGAATTTTCAGTGTAAACCAGAGTTTGAGAATTCTGTTTAAAACAGAGAAAGGGGAACTTTCTTTTGACACACAGTCACATCAAGAACCAGCGTATGAATCTCAAGAATGGTAACAAACAGCATATTCAGACAAACTGTAAGAATCACAAAACAAGCTACTATAGAATTGTTGCTCATTATTTATTCATGCCGCAAAGCATGATGGGAGCCATAAAATGAGTTTTGATTGGTGGCACCCAGAATGCAGTGCAACATGCTTTTTGATGGTCACCATTGTTGAGGTTCTCAGGCTGATTCTTGATGTCTGTGTGTCTAAATGAAAACACTTTTCTTTTTTAACAAGGTTTTGATCAGAGGTGCTTCTAAGAATTTCTCTGATAATGCTGAAAACACCAGAGCTTATATTGTTCAATCACAGGACACAAGTTATTGATAAGACACACCCAACACAGACCAAATGATGATGTAAAAACAAATAACAACACCTGGTCACCTTTCCTTCTTGGCTTATCTAGCTGCTGTAGCACAACTAGCAACCAAAAAAAATCTGTTTAAAATTTTAAGGGTCAAGAGTCCAACTAAAGCAAACACTGACCACTACAATGGTAAGCAAATTATTATTATTTATTTCATTCAGTGATTCGGTTTGTGAACTTTAGGTGTCTTCAATAACTCTGTTTTGGGGGCATTACAACCTTTTGAACATGATGCCTGTATCATATCTATGTAAGCAACAAAAATGTGAATTTGTAAAAAGGCCGATGTCATGTGCATGCATATAATGTTTTTGAAGGGTGTTTCATGATCGCCAACTACTGGCCTGGCATGCATAACATAGTATTCTTTAGCATAGTGTTTTTTGGCCAATAAAATCAATATTTTTGATTAAATTTTACTTATTTTTTTCATGTTATTCTACTCATTTTGAATGATTATTTCTACTTAATTAAAATTTGTTAAATTTAATTAATAATATTGCTTGTAAATTTTTGACACAATTTTACTGAATAAATATAGGGAAACACTTTTTACAGTGCACACACAAGAACTACAACTGACTTCAGCCACAGCTTAAAACGAAATCAACCGAAGATGTATACAATCAACAAACAGCTTTACCAACTTCACTCATTACTAACCAGACTGACTTTATTTCTTTCAGATCAGAGATCAAAAGATTTTATTGAGAATTACAGAGATGTAGATGATAATGTTAGTTTATTTTAGCATCACCATTGCGGAGATCAGTGTTTGCTTTAGTTGGGCTCCTGACCCTTGACTTTTGTACTTTAAATTTTGATTCATTGCTGTATTTGTATCTTTATGGTACATCTGTTACTGCAATGTTAATGTTGATAGTCAAGTGATTATGGCGGTTTCTGGCATGATCTACAGTATTAGAATGACTTAAAGTGTTACTTTAGTAGTCAAATATTAGTTTGGTGTTGCAATATTTGAGTGAATCACACAATTTTTTTTTTTTTTTTTTAATGAGAATAAACCATAATGTGATAATCTGAACATATTTTTAACAACAGTTTGAGTTTTAAATATTTTGGGCAGTGGTGTCCGCAACACTCAAAGAGAGAAATCAACAATCAGCATATGAATCTCAACAATGGTGATAATCAAAAGGCTTATGATGCAAAGCATGCTGGGTACCAGCACAGGATAAAACTAATCCATGACTCCCAGCATGCAAATTATGATGCTGAATTGTTCACTTATTTTCTTGAATTCTTATGTGCTTTTAATTTTGATTTTGTCTTAAGTTTTAGTAGCATGTTTTGTGATGTTCAGAACTGATCTGTTTATTTATTTTGTGGATTGTCACCATTGTTGTGATTCATACACTGATTATTGATGTTTCTGTCTAAATATCAGCGCAGGTTTTTTTTATGAGTGAAATTTTCTTAAAAGTCTTTCATAACTTAAGGCTCAGCAGTGTTTCTTATTTTGCTGTATTTTCAATATTCAATAAGAGAAGGGACACGGGATTGGATCAGAAATAATAGGGTGTTTGTTGTTGTCAATCTATGAACAGCAATACCAGTGTTTTTTTTTCGTCTGTTTACCTTTTTTTTTCTTTTTTTCACTATAACAGGTTCCAAAAATGCATTGTTACAGCATGTAAAAAAAAACAAAAAAAAAAACAGTTGTTTTAAAGTCAAGTTCAAGAGCCCAACTAAAGTAAACACTGTGCTGTTTAGCCTGTGCTTCAGTCAATGATGAGCCACACTTTCTGATTTTCTGCTGCTTTATATAAAGACGCTGATACAGTGGTGATCTCTGTGTTAAGTACTTCAGCACATACATGTGTGCTATAGCTGACAATTAACTGCAGTGATTTAAGTTAAAGTCATGCATTTAGTTTCTTTACTACTACACATTAAGTGTTTGCATTTTTATATTAGGAAATATTCCTTCTCAGTGGACTCAAATGGAATAAGTTCATAGTGCTAACATCATAGGAATGCTAGTTTTTAAACTCGAACTGTTTGAAGCAGTGGGAGTGGAGTTTATTTCCATGGTATAATTTACGGTAAAATATTGTAAAAAAATAATAATAATAAGAGTGGTAAATTAATGGTTGAAAGCTGTAAATTAACAGTACTTTACTGGCGCCCCTGCTGCCAGTAAATTACTGTTATTTAACGGCACAATTTTTTACATATATATATAATAAAAAGGTGGCAAAATGTGGCAATTGGCTATTTTGTAAACTAACTTGAGGTGCTGTGCATTTAAGTTAGCCAAATAAATGTTTACATTTACATACTGATTTATCCTTATTTGGAATTTTAAAAACAAGAAAATCAAGAGAAATCAAGAAAATTTCAATCTCATTTTCCCCAAAAGAAATCAACAGAATTTCAACAGAATTGCGTGTACTGCGCTCGTACTTGTGTGTGTGTGTGACTTTTGAAAGACCTCCTCCGTGGCGCGCATACGAGTTCTTGCAGATCTCACAGACAAACGTCTTAATAATATCGCAAATTAGAAATGTTTGGTAATATAAAATGTGCACGATAACATTAAAGGGTTAGTTCGCCCAAAAATGAAAATTATGTCATTAATAACTCACCCTTATGCTGTTCCAAACATGTAAGACCTCCTTTTATCTTCGGAACACAGTTTAAGATATTTTAGATTTAGTCCGAGAGCTCTCAGTCTCTCCATTGAAGCTTATTGGTTTGTTTGAACTTAGAGGGAGTGTCAGCCACATTAAAAAAGTTAACATCTTAAGTCATTTGTGGATTAATGCGTATTAGAGATGCGAACCGTTTAAAACGATTCAGTTCGATTTGGTGAACTGAATGATTCGTTCGCGAACCAGAAATCCAGCTGCTTTGATTTGAACTCTCTCTCACACAGACACGGAAGAGAAGACAATGCTGAATAAAGTCATCGTTTTTGCTATTTTTGGACCAAAATGTATTTTCGATGCTTCAAAAAATTCCAAAGGACCCTCTGATGTCACATGGACTACTTTGATGATGTTTTTCTTACCTTTCTGGACATGGACAGTATACCGTACACACAGCTTCAAGGGAGGGACTGAGAGCTCTCGTACTAAATCTAAAATATCTTAAACTGTGTTCGAAAGATAAAAGGAGGCCTTACATGTTTGGAACAGCATAAGGGTAAGTTATTAATGACATAATTTTCATTTTTGTGCGAACTAACCCTTTAAGCAAATCTTTTTTGCCATCGTCACTCTTTATTATTAAGCAGGAGTTTACGTACAGTTAATGCATGTGCGTGCGCTCGTTGTGGTGTGTGTGTGTGTGTGTGTGTGACTGACTGACTGACAGCCTCCACAGCGTGCATGAGAGTTCACGCAGATCTCACGGACAAACGTCTTAATATGATCGCACATTAGAAATGTTTGGCGAGATTAAATGTGCACGACAACATTATTAAGCAAAAATACATAGTACATTATTTTTTTCCTCCAGTACCGAAAGCAGAACCGATACCGTCAGATCTTACTGATACTACGGTCTTTCATAATTTAGCCCCGGGGCCAGTTTAATACAGGGTTTCGGGACCCATCCCTAATGAACTGTTAAACATTTGGCAGAACACACCACAAGATCTTTTACCGGATTTAAATTATTCAGACGTTTTACTGAACATTGTTATTGGAGGAGCAGCGAGGCTGATCAAGCGCTTCAGGACACGTAGACGGGGAAAGCGAGCGGGTGCGCTCGTCAGACTCAGGAAGCGCGGATTTCGAACGTCATTGCCTACCATCCATCTGGCAAATCTCCGATCTCTACCTAACAAAACAGACGAAATCCTTCTGCTTTCTCTGACAAATAAGGATTTCTCACACTCTTCTGCTCTGCATTTCACGGAAACCTGGCTGAATGACGCCATACTGGACAGTGCGCTCCATCTGCCGGGCTTTCAGCTGTTTAGAGTGGATTGCGAATCAGAATCAATGGGGAAATCCCGCGGCAGCGGGACATGCTTTTACATCAATTAACGGTGGTGTACAGATGTAACTGTGTTAAAGAAGATGTGCTGTCCTGATCTAGAAATGCAGTTTGTCAACTGCAAGCCGTTCTATTCGCCCCGGGAGTTTCACTCATTCATTCTGGTGAGTGTTTACATTCCTCCACAAGCGCATGTGAGCTCAGCTTTACAGAAACTTGCTGATCAGATCACTGAGACAGAACAACAACACCCAGACTCTGTTTTAATCATTCTTGGGGACTTTAATAAAGCCAATCTCTCCCGTGAACTGCCAAAATACAGACAGCATGTTACATGTCCCACCAGAGACAGTAATATATTGGATCACTGTTACACCACAATAAAGGATGCATATCACTCTGTTCCACGAGCAGCTTTGGGACGTTCTGATCACTGTCTGGTTCATCTTATACCATCCTACAAGCAGAAACTTAAATCTGCTAAACCTGTAGTAAGGACTGTGAAGAGATGGACCAGCGAAACAGAGCAGGATTTACAATCTTGTTTTGACATCACTGATTGGAGTGCTTTTGAAGCTGCTACCACCAATCTGGACGAACTCACAGAGACTGTAACATCCTATATTAGTTTCTGTGAGGATATATGCATTCCTACCAGGAGTTATTTAACATTCAACAATGATAAGCAATGGTTTACAGTAAAACTCAGACATCTTCGTCAGGCCAAATAGGATGCCTACAGAAATGGGGACAGAGTTTTGTACAATCAGGCCAGGAACACACTGAACAAAGAGATCAGAGTGGCTTAAAAGACCTACGCTAAAAAGTTGGAAGACCAGTTTACTTCCAACAGCTCAACTTCAGTTTGGAGAGGACTGAGAGCCATCACAAACTACAAGACACCATCCCCTTGCATTGAGGCTAATCAACTTGCTAACGACCTGAATGAGTTTTATTGTAGATTTGAAACCCCCAACAACCATTTTGACATCTCCCTACCCAACCATCAACACATCCTGCAATCCCCCTCTCCACACCTCCTGCTCTTCATATCTGTGAAGATGATGTGCGACAGGTCTTCAGGAAGAACAAAAGAAGAAAGGCACCAGGCCCAGATGGCATTACACCAGCCTGTCTGATAATCTGTGCTGACCAGCTGGCCCCCATCTTTTCATAGATCTTCATCAGATCCCTGGAGTTGTGTGAAGTGCCTTCCTGCTCCACCATAATCCCCATTCCAAAGAAACCCAAGATAACAGGATTTAACGACTACAGACCTGTGGCTCTAATATCTGTCGTAATGAAGTCATTTGAAAAACTGGTTCTGGCTTATATGAAGGACATCACTGGACCCTTTCTGGACCCCCTGCAGTTTGCTTACCGAGCAAACAGGTCTGTCGATGATGCAATCAACATGGGACTGCACTTCATCCTGCAACATCTGGACAAAACAGGGACTCATGTGAGGATCCTGCTTGTGGACTTTAGTTTGGCTTTCAACACCATTATCCCAACAACCCCCCAGACCACACTGACCCAGCTCTCTGTTCCTAGCTCTATCTGTCAGTGGATCACCAGCTTTCTGACAGATAGGCAACAGTTAGTGAGACTGGGGAAATTCATGTCAAACAGCTGCTCCACCAACACTGGTGCCCCTCAGGGATGTGTTCTCTCCTCTCCCCTCTGCTCTTCTCCCTGTACACCAACGACTGCACATCTAAAGACCCCTCTGTCAAGCTCCTGAAGTTTGCAGACGACACTACAGTCATCGGCCTCATCCAGGACGGTGATGAGTCTGCTTACAGACAAGAGGTTGAGCAGCTGGCTGTCTGGTGCAGTCTTAACAACCTGGAGCTGAACACGCTCAAAACAGTGGAGATGATCGTGGACTTTGGGAGAATCCCCCCTGCACTTTCCCCACTCACCATCATGAACAGCACTGTGACTGCAGTGGAGTCATTAAGATTCCTGGGAACCACTATCTCTCAGGACCTCAAGTGGGACAATCACATTGACTCCATTGTGAAAAAGGCCCAATAAAGGTTGTACTTCCTTCGCCAGCTGAGGAGGTTTAACCTGCCAGGAACAGGTCTATTCAGCCGTCATTGAGTCTGTCCTGTGTACTTCTATAACTGTCTGGTTTGGTTCAGCAACAAAATCAGACATCAGAAGACTACAGAGAACTGTTTGGACTGCTGAAAGGATTATTGGTGCTTCCCTGCCCACCCTTCAAGAACTGTATACATCCAGAGTGAGGAAAAGGACTCAGAAAATCACTCTGGATACCTCACATCCAAGTCACCCCATCTTTGCCATCTGGCCGATGCCTCAGAGCCGCAAATACCAGAACAGCAAGTCACAGGAACAGTTTCTTCCCCCAGGCAATCTACCTCATGAACAGTTAAATGCTCCCCACTTATGCTTATACAAAAAATGTGCAATATCCTTATATTTATTTGTTACCCCTCCATCCTAGTACATCCCTGCATCTTACTCAATCCTATTCCATTATCATTTATAGCACAATTGTTTATACACTTATTTATTTGCCTATTTTTTTATGTGTGTTGTTGTCTCTGTGTACTGGAAGCTTATGTCACGATAACAAATTCCTTGTATGCGCAAGCATACTTGGCAATAAAGCTCTTTCTGATTCTGATTTCTCTCTTATTCTGAGGTCACCGTAGTCACCAGATCCAGTACGTATCCAGACCAGATGGTGGATCGGCATCTAGAAAGGACCTCTACAGCTCTGAAAGACTGCGGAGACCAGGAAAACTAGAGCCCTAGATAGAGATCCCCTGTAAAGACCTTGTCTCAGATGACCACCAGGACAAGACCACAGAAAACAGATGATTCTTCTGCACAATCTGACTTTGCTGCAGCCTGGAATTGAACTACTGGTTTCGTCTGGTCAGAGGAGAACTGCCCCCCCAACTGAGCCTGGTTTCTCCCAAGGTTTTTTTCTCCATTCTGTCACTGATGGAGTTTCGGTTCCTTGCCGCTGTTGCCTCTGGCTTGCTTAGTTGGGGTCACTTCATCTACAGCGATATCATTGACTTGATTGCAAATGAATGCACAGACACTATTTAACTGAACAGAGATGATGACATCACTGAATTCAATGATGAACTGCCTTTAACTGTCATTTTGCATTATTGACACACTGTTTTCCTAATAAATGTTGTTCAGTTGCTTTGACGCAATCTATTTTGTTTAAAGCGCTATATAAATAAAGGTGACTTGACTAGAAGAAGCCGCCACCCCTCGCGCCTCGGACCCGGAGAGGGGAGCACGTGCAGCTGTCGGACTCCACCCCTTACCTGGACCCTTCCTCCACGACAAGGACACCAGATCCCCTGTTTATTTTGGCCACTCTCCCCCTTTGGCCACTTTTGTTCCCTCTTTTGCTTTGTTTTCTGTTAATAAAAGCTCTCTCCGAGGCCTGTCACCACGCCCACTGTGTCATTTGCTCCTCCCGCCACACCCCATATATAAATATACAGATTATTTTTCTGCCAGCACAAGATGCTATTATAAAAGGTAGAGATAGAGGTTTCTCTAGTAACGGCTGTATACAAAGCAGCACTGAGCTCACAAACTGATTTATCAGGCATTATTCGAGGAACCCGGCCCGCCACAAAATAATTAATGTATTGGAAACACTGCTAGACATTTTACATATAATGGCATGCAGTCTGCATGATTGACTGAATTTATCAAACTAATCTGAACTAAATTCTTAAAATCTCTGAAAAAAATATGTGAAATATTGAATTAATGTAAATGAATCAGTTTGTACTCACATTCAATATTAAGATAAACAGGTGGAGAGATCAGATGCTCATATCCTGAAACAGCACACTGATAGTTTCCTTCATCTTGACGACTGACTGACTGCAGCTGAAGCTGATTCTCTCTCACGGTTCCTGTAGTTAATCTCTGTGTGTTTCTGAACCAGATGAATGTTGTTTGTTGAGGCAGAGAGCAGATGCTTTTACATTTCAGAGTGACTGAATCTCTCTCTTTCACACTCTGCTGTGTCTCCACCTGCAGATCTGACACAACAACAGCAACAACACTGATTCACCATCAGATTAATAAAAACATAATTATAACAATATTATAACAATTGGAACTTTGAGGTGATGAAACTAGTGAAGAATGAAGCATTTACGTGGATGCATTTAGCAGATGCTCTTATCCAAAGTGACTTCATGTTCATGTATTTCATGGGAACTGAACCCATAACTTTAGCATTACTAGTGTCGTGATCTACTGTTTAAGATACAGGAATAACAGGTGACAGCTGTATAATGTGTGTTTGTGTGTGTGTGTGTGTGTGTGATGTATTTCTGAGAGGTCACTAACTCTACCGGTGACGTCCAGCTGAGCTCCAGGAATCCCCGTCCATTTTCCACTCTCAGTGTATGTAATGAATCTGCAGTAGTAGATGTGTTTATCAGCTTCTGTTACATCTGTCAGAGTGATACTGTACGTGTCTTTATTTTCTTCATCACACTGAACTCTTCCTCTGTTTTCTGGAACTAAACACAGCTTTGGTAGATCTCCATCAGGTACAGCAGGTTTGGTCCAGAAGACTGTTTCAATCTTATAATCACTAGGATATTTTAAAGTACAAGACATTTTCACTGTTGTTCCCTTTAATGCACAAACATATGAAAGGCTGTAATTCACTCCCCAATCCTGCAGACCATCACCCCCTGAAACATGAAACACAGATATGACAAATATTATTAGGCTTTAATGAATCATTTCTTTTAGTTTTCTGCTGATGTTGAACTTGTGAAATAACTAGTGAAATTTTTCACTAATTTAAATGAATCAGTTTGTACTCACCTACTCTCAGATAAACAGGTGGAGAGATCAGATGCTCATATCCTGAAACAGCACACTGATAGTTTCCTTCATCTTGACGACTGACTGACTGCAGCTGAAGCTGATTCTCTTTCACGGTTCCTGTAGTTAATCTCTGTGTGTTTCTGAACCAGATGAATGTTGTTTGTTGAGGCAGAGAGCAGATGCTTTTACATTTCAGAGTGACTGAATCTCCCTCTTTCACACTCTGCTGTGTCTCCACCTGCAGATCTGACACAACAACAGCAACAACACTTTCTCTTTTTCACCATCATCTTAAAGTGAGAGTTCACACAAAAACAAATATTCAGTCTTTATTATCTTCATCACTCTGTTGTTGTTCTAAAGCCATGTGGCCTCTTTCTTTTTCAGAACACATTGTTACAAATGTCCAGCTTGAGATTATCCAGTTAACAGCAGTTCAACTCGTGTTTACACTTTTCATAACACAAAATTATTTCAATGCTTTACAGCCAATGAATGTTTCAAGTAAACAATGTCTTTGTGGCCAAATAAATTATCTATCATTACATCTTTTAATCTCTTCCTTTAGTTTATTTTTAAATAACATGTGACTGTCAAAACAGAAGACTAAAACTAATCTTTTCTGGTAACAACATAATATCATATAACAAATAATGTACAGCTCTAACATAATCCAAGTCAGTATTCAGTTAAACAGATAAAATGAAATATGAATGGTGATCTTCTTCAGCTTTTAAAAAAAGGATTCAAATGCATTCAAAAATACTCTCATGCAGCTCATGTTGCATATTCCATGTGGATTCTCTGCATGGTGTGCATATGTGCAATGACACCTGACACATGGAATGTAAGTCAAAATGAACATTATTTTAAAACAGTTTCATTAAGAAGAGCATTAAGAAGGTCAAAATTTACATTCATTACATGAACAACCTATCATTTTATGACATTTCTCTTTTTGTGTTCAGAAAAAGAAGGAATGTCATATGACAGATGCAGTTGCATAATAAAGTGGTTGGTGTGTGTGTGTGTGTGTGCGTGTGTGTGTGTGTGTGTTTCTGAGAGGTCACTACCGGTGACATCCAGCTGAGCTCCAGGAATCCCCGTCCATGTTCCTCTGTTTGTAGTGAATCTGCAGTAGTAGATGTGTTTATCAGCTTCTGTTACATTTGTCAGAGTGATACTGTAAGTGTCTTTATTTTCTTCATCACACTGAACTCTTTCGCTCTTTTCTGGATCTAAACAAAGGTTCAGTGGATCTCCATCAGGTACAGCAGGTTTGGTCCAGAAGACTGTTTCAATCTTATATTCACTGGGATATTTTAAAGTACAGGACATTTTCACTGTTGAACCCTTTAATGCACAAACATATGAAGGGCTGTAATGCACTCCCCAATCCTGCAGACCATCACCCCCTGAAACACGAAACACAGTTATGAGAGAGTGAGGTGGTGTTTCAGGTGTTTTGATCCAGTGCACAAAAAGTATCTTTTTATTTTGACCATTTTTATTTTTCCCGCTTGGAAAAAACCTATATAAACATATAGGTTTTGATATAGGTTTTTAATATATGTGACATATATAAAATTGGCCATTTTCCTATATTATATGTACATATATGTACATATATGCACAAATATATATGTACATACATATGAACATATATATGCCGCCTCCTCCTCTTCCTCTTAATTGCTTCCTGCACTATCCAATGACGTTTTTAATAGGGTGTCCAAGATTTTTATTTTTGTCCTCTTTTTTTTTTTTTGGCGCACAAATTTTAGCGGATGGGAGTTTTCGTGCACACAGATCTGGCGTTTTGGAAGAGTGAAACCGATGTTTTGAAACCGGGTCCCAGAGTGGATATATTTGAAAACGGCGCCTTAGCGTTTCATCTCGACGGCGAATCCGTACATTTTCTGAAAATATGGCGTCATCAGCCCACGTCTCGCCCCTAGTCAAACACCACTACATCACGTAACAGCAACAAAAACATGAACAAACACTGAACGCTAACATTAACACGGATTAATAAATGTATTGTTCCATGTTCGTTTGTGTACCACGCGCAGCAAATCCATGTCTCCATTTTAAGTGTATCTCTGATGCAGAATTACAGCGCCACAGCTGGTCTGGCATATTTACTACATCGGTTTTGTGTGGACGCGGATATTTCTTGAGACGAGGGGAAAAAAATATCGGGGGTCCGTTTCTTGTGGACGGGCCTGAAGAAGTAACGGGTACTTACGGTTATGGATAGAAATAAAGAGTAAAAAGTACAATATTTGCCTCTCAAATGTAGTTGAGTAAAGTAATGAGTACTCCCCAAAAATGATACTCGAGTAAAGTACAGATCCCTCAAAATTGTACTTTAAGTACTGTAATCAAGTAAATGTACTCCGTTACTGTCCGGCTCTGTACATCATGTTAATATATTGCCATAATTATATGTGGATATGAAGAAGCAATACAGGAGACCTATATTTCCTGTATATGCACATATATGCACCTCGATTTTGCCTATATGTGGCATATATATGCATATATTCAGTATATATGCAGCATTTTTGCAGTATATATATACGCATATATGCAGCATATATATTATCATATATGTGCATATATGCAGCATATATGTGTATATACACTGCATATAGGTTTCATATATGCGCATATATCCACGTATAGGTTCTTTCCATGTGGGGTTAGCTAAACACTCATGTTAGTATAAAAGCTACTAAGAGTGAAGAGCTCGATCTTCTTTTCAAAGAGTGTTAAAGTGTCTGTATAGTGACTGAAGACTCACCCGCAGTCATGATCACGAAGATCAGAGGAAGTGACATCATGAGTGATGTCGCCATAGTGATTTCTGCAATCATAAAACTGACAGATATGACTTAATGAGCATCATCTATATACATCTCAAACTCTATTGTCTTGATAATTGATGGTGATGATTTCTGAATAGTTCAGTGCTCAGTGAAGGCTTGACATGTGCTGAGGAGGTTTCTCATGTCAGGCCTCATGTAAAGATCTTCACACGTTATTTACATACTCAGAGATCACAGGTATGTCTGCAAGATGACTGTTAAAGATCGCTTCATCTGGAAAGCACCTGCTGTGTACAAATGCATTCTACATCATAAACATCTTAAAAACTATTTTATAACATCAATTTAACATCTGCTAGGAAACGTCCAATAGACATATTGTAGATTAGCAAACACTCTAAAAAACACGTCTTGTAAACGCAGACATTAACAGACGTCTCTGTGATGTACGTGTGCTATCAGGGTATGGATCTACAACATGTATCTTCAACTCATCGCCACATTTCTACAAATATATGTTGTAGCCCTTCAGAATTATTTTACCTAATGTTAAATAATATAAAAAATTGACTTACCACGCTGCAGTGTTAATGTCTCAGTTTCAACAGACAAATGAGAGAAATATCAGCAGCTTCTTGTGTCATTTTTCACACATGAATCTGCGTTTAAAGATTCCTCTTTCTGCATATGCGTAACACCATCTCAACTACACAACAACAACTAGAAAAGTCTCCAGATCCAAACAAATAAGCTTCAGAATTCACTTTTGTTAAATATTTGTGAGAGAATATGTGAAACGTGATTGCTTCGTAAAAATACTCATCATGACTGCAGGAGTATCAAGATTTTTTAATAGATAAAGGTTTACAGCTCTTAGGTTCAAGATCCTCTTTCTGACACAAACTCTTGTTTAACTTATGAAGCAATGATGCAACGCAACTACATTTACACAATCAGAAACATGAGCAAATACCTGGTGTTTAAGTGAGTCAGTGGCAGTTTCTGACCAACAACACAAGCACTTACACACCAGACTGACAGCAGATAGTATTAAATGGGTCATATGATGCGATTTCAATATTTCCTTTCTCTTTGGAGTGTTACAAGCTCTTGGTGCATGAAGAAGATCTGTAAATTAGCAAAGACTAAAGTCTCAAATCCAAAGAGATATTCTTTATAACAGTTAAGAGTCAACCACATCCCCCTAAAACATCTCATTCTAACAAATCCCCACATGTCTACATCACTATATGGGAAGATTTGCATAAAACCGCCCAAATGTTCACACAAAGAAAGAAGGCGTAACTTTCATTCTTGCTGTAGTATTGTTGATGTCGCCACCGCCGTTGTAGAGATTCTCAGTGATTCATTTTTAAAGCAAATTCTTTTTTTTTTTTGGCCTTCCAAAAGAGGATTATATCCGTTTCAACATGCCTAGAGCTGATCCGTGCTGGTCACTGAGGAAATATATCAACTTCATGCTGTGGATCACTGGATCGGCTTTCAATGTGGACAAATCGGAGACCAGCCCGCTTGGATGCACCAAATGCCTCGCTTATAATGATTTTTTTATCATTTCTGTCTTGTTGCACTGGTTAAGGGTCATAACATTTCCATTACACTCCAATCACAACACACCGGACAGCTGGCCAATCAGCGTACACCTCACTTTTCAGAGTTAATAGCTTTGAAAAAATAAATGTGTTTCAGAAAGATGAGGCATAGAGGAGAAACAATAATGTATACTATATGGAAAATTATGGGTTTTTTTTTACCTTAAACCACATAAACACATTGAATTACACCAAATACACAAAATAAAGTACTTTTTAGCAATGTCATATGACCCCTTTAATGTCATACTTGAGGCGAGGAAGAGTGAGAATCTAAATGCAGCACAGTTTATTAACAAAAATGATATAAGAATCACGTTTCCTCGACTTTGTTAACAAGCCCCGCTTGCAGTCTGGCACCAAGATTTAAAGACCAGTCTCCGCCCATTTTCAGGCACGACCCCTAATAGGTAAGTTATACCAGTTATTATTTAATCATCCACTATAAGATTTATACAAAACTTAATTTGGTAATTAAAACCAATCACCACTCATTTGCAACCATAATATAAAACCTCCATATATTAGTTGTCACCAATCTATTTCTTTTTACAGATTGAAATATTCAAGTACCCCACAACACAAACAAACATAGTTTCACCGGATCCTTAAGCTGCCGGCACTTCTTCATCTGAAACTTGCATCCAAAGCATGGCAAGAAGCTAGAGGATGCAGTGTCTCATTCCCTACTAAGGCAAGCACCCAGCTCTCAAACGAGGGAGAGTTCGACCTACCGCATTTTCCAAAGCTGGAATAGCTAGCAATAATTTACTTAGCTGAGGGAGCACAACCCAACACTGGTTGAGTGGAGCACAAGGTACCTGGGTCTAACCAACTCAGAGAAACGAAACGAAGTGGAGCACGTAGCCCTTACCGTGCAGGATTTCAGAAAGTGGTCAAAGTCTTGTGTGCACACTTACCACCTATGTGGATTTTAGAAAGTGCGCAAAGTGTTCAATGTGTTCAAGATGCTCCTGCCACACTTACTGTCGCCGGCAAACTTGTTGGTGTTTTTTCAATATATGCTTCAGACATGGTTCATAACGATTTCCCCCCCCCCCCCTTCATCTTCATCATTTCAGAGTTTCATCAGCCATTTCAAAGAATTATTTGTCCGTCCAGTGGGTGATTCTTCAGTCAGTGAACAATTGTTGCATTTACGTCAAGGAAAGAAATCAGTGTCTGAATATTCTCTAGAATTCCGAACCCTGGCCGCAGCGAGCGGATGGAACGAGAAAGCCTTGCTGACGGTGTACCGGGAAGGGCTAAATCCCGCACGGCTACAACTCGCCATCTATGACAATAATATGGGGTTAGAAAAATTCATGCAGCAAGCCCAGCGAGTTCACTTGAGATCCCAATCATGTTATTGAGAAACACATGCCCCAGTTCCTGTTAACCATCAGCCCCTTCCTGAAAGAATTCCTGAGTCACAGTCAGAACGGATGCAGGTGGAAACCAAGAGACTGACACTTGCAGAATGAAACCGCCGACGAGAACTCAGATTATGTCTTTACTGTGGAAATGAAAACCAATTTATACGAACCTGTCCATCTCATCCCCCGCGGATAATGGTGAGTTCAGTCCTTCCGAAACCCTTTGTGTGACTATGAGATTTTGAGATCTTGCCATTTCAGCAACGGCCATTATTGACTCCGGATCGGCCGGTAACTTCAGGGGAAACTCGCCAAGGCACACGACCTCCGAAGAACCAGAAACCCAAAACAGTATTCAATCTATGCAGTTATGGGCGAGATCAACCAAGGGTATGTGACTTCACAAATCGCACCCGTCACTCTCAGTGTAGAGAATACCCATCACGAGCCTTTCACCCCTTTTTTTATTCTCACGAACAGCCAGGCTGAAATAATCCTAGAATGCCCTTGGTTAATCCAGCACCAACCCTCGATAGATTGGGCTACTGGGGAGATTCTGAGCTGGGGCTGCGATTGTGTAAAATTAAACCATGTACATTCCCCTAGGGACAAACCCGACTACATGGTGATTAACCCTTTAGGCGCCAGAGGTTTTTTCCTAAAACGTTTGATTTTGACATCTTAATTTCAAAAGGCTATATCTTAAAATGTATAAAAGATAGAGACTTTCTGTCAATTATAAAAATATTAAGGATGACCCAATGTTTATGTAGGGATTTTATTTTCCCATCTAATTTGCATATTATGTCGTCATATGGGGGTGGTGATCTTGAATTATAGAATTTTCATGAAAAGTCACATGTTTAAATGATAAAATGCAGCACTTCTTTCCTCAAAAAAATGTCCCTCACCTTCTGTGTGCTACAGTATTGTTCAAAATAATAGCAGTACAATGTGACTAACCAGAATAATCAAGGTTTTTAGTATATTTTTTATTGCTACGTGGCAAACAAGTTACCAGTAGGTTCAGTAGATTGTCAGAAAACAAACAAGACCCAGCATTCATGATATGCACGCTCTTAAGGCTGTGCAATTGGGCAATTAGTTGAAAGGGGTGTGTTCAAAAAAATAGCAGTGTCTACCTTTGACTGTACAAACTCAAAACTATTTTGTACAAACATTTTTTTTTTCTGGGATTTAGCAATCCTGTGAATCACTAAACTAATATTTAGTTGTATGAACACAGTTTTTTAAAACTGCTTGACATCTGTGTGGCATGGAGTCAACCAACTTGTGGCACCTCTCAGCTGTTATTCCACTCCATGATTCTTTAACAACATTCCACAATTCATTCACATTTCTTGGTTTTGCTTCAGAAACAGCATTTTTGATACCACCCCACAAGTTCTCAATTGGATTAAGGTCTGGAGATTGGGCTGGCCACTCCATAACATTAATTTTGTTGGTTTGGAACCAAGACTTTGCCCGTTTACTAGTGTGTTTTGGGTCATTGTCTTGTTGAAACAACCATTTCAAGGGCATGTCCTCTTCAGCATAGGGCAACATGACCTCTTCAAGTATTTTAACATATGCAAACTGATCCATGATCCCTGGTATGCGATAAATAGGCCCAACACCATAGTAGGAGAAACATGCCCATATCATGATGCTTGCACCTCCATGCTTCACTGTCTTCACTGTGTACTGTGGCTTGAATTCAGAGTTTGGGGGTCGTCTCACAAACTGCCTGTGGCCCTTGGACCCAAAAAGAACAATTTTACTCTCATCAGTCCACAAAATGTTCCTCCATTTCTCTTTAGGCCAGTTGATGTGTTCTTTGGCAAATTGTAACCTCTTCTGCACATGCCTTTTTTTTAACAGAGGGACTTTGCGGGGGATTCTTGAAAATAGATTAGCTTCACACAGACGTCTTCTAACTGTCACAGTACTTACAGGTAACTCCAGACTGTCTTTGATCATCCTGGAGGTGATCATTGGCTGAGCCTTTGCCATTCTGGTTATTCTTCTATCCATTTTGATGGTTGTCTTCCGTTTTCTTCCACGTCTCTCTGGTTTTGCTCTCCATTTTAAGGCATTGGAGATCATTTTAGCTGAACAGCCTATCATTTTTTGCACCTCTTTATAGGTTTTCCCCTCTCTAATCAACTTTTTAATCAAAGTACGCTGTTCTTCTGAACAATGTCTTGAACGACCCATTTTCCTCAGCTTTCAAATGCATGTTCAACAAGTGTTGGCTTCATCCTTAAATAGGGGCCACCTGATTCACACCGGTTTCTTCACAAAATTGATGACCTCAGTGAGTGAATGCCACACTGCTATTTTTTTGAACACACCCCTTTCAACTAATTCAACTAATTGCCCAATTGCACAGCCTTAAGAGCGTGCATATCATGAATGCTGGGTCTCATTTGTTTTCTGAGAATCTACTGAACCTACTGGTAACTTGTTTGCCACGTAGCAATAAAAAAATATACGAAAAACCTTGATTATTCTGGTTAGTCACATTGTACTGCTATTATTTTGAACAATACTGTATATTGCACAATACTGAATGCTCAGGTAAATAGTAAGTAGTAAACAAACTGTGTAAATCATTACTAATAAATGGTAGAAACAAACCGAATGCATGTAGCGGTTGGGATTTTCAATTTACTACATGCAGCAGGCACTCTGATTCCATGTATGGGGCGCATATATATTATTCATATGACACACAAACACAAGTTGACAAGACCTGTTTAGTTCAAAAGTTATGCCCCATGTCACATCGCCTCTGCTTCTGCTATGAGCAGCGCGGCCAGATCTGCCTCGCGCACGCGCCGACTACTGTCAGTGTCATTGTGACCCCACCTTGCCTCCTAATTGTCCTATGAATACTTCTATTCAAAAACACATGGTTATAACAGCCAGAGAAAAGACTAAGACAGAAATCAAGGGTCAAGAGCCCAACTAAAGCAAACACTGATCTCTAACATGGTTACTTCAAATGAAACAATAAATCAACATCTAAACCTTAGTTCATTCTCAATAAGATCTTCTGTAGACGTCTGACAGAAATAAAGTCAGTCTGGTTATTAATAAGTGGAGCTGGAGATGCTGTTTGTGGGGTTGTTTAATCAGATCTTGAGAGATTTCATGTATTTTATTTCAGTTGATTTCATCTAAGTCTGTGTCTGAAGTCAGTTGTAGTAGTTCTTGTGTTTCTCTTTTCTTCAGTGATTCTGTTTGTTAACAGCAGCTGTCCATCACTAATTCTCAATCAGCACTTAGTTAATCACTTAATTACTTAAATGCAAAGTTTAAAAACTTACATGGTTTAAATCAATGCAATCTGTTTACTCAAACGGTTTGAGTAAAGTTGACTTATTGGGTTTTACAATGCACTTATTAAACTTCCCTGATCATTATATATATTGTGGCGAGGTGAGGAACTACACGACAACCGATAGACAGAGAAAATCCCCGAAGGGTGGATTTATTGAAAGACTTTGTGCTCTGAGTGAAGACAGTGCTCTCCGTAGTGCTCCAACTCCCTCATGCTCTCTGTGCCTTGAGTGGTGGATCCCGTGCTGTGCTCTCCTGGTTGGGGCTGACGGTCACACGCTGCTCTCTATAACAGAGGAGGAAAGAGTTAGTGTCTGTGTCGGGAGACATTCCTCAACATACTGCTTTCCTCCCCTGCTTAAGTAGACGCCGCTTAACGAGCTGCAGGTGCGGCCGCTCAGCCCGTGACGAGCTAGTGCCGGTGATTCCACTGTGTTGCCAGGGCGACGCTGACGAGCGCTCGGGACACACGTCACACTCCCCCCCCCTAAGCGTCGACCTGCGCCTGCGGAACAATGGGGAGATATGGGGAGGGTGGGGAGTGGAGCCTGACAGACCTGCGAAAGCTGCCCCCATCCTGGAGAGGCCGTCCGCGTTGGCGTTGGCTGTCCCCGCCCGGTGTTGTACGGTAAAGTGGAAGTCCTGAACCGCAAGGAACCACCGGGTCACCCTGGGATTGGTGTCCTTAGCGCGGGCCATCCACTGCAGTGGCGCATGATCTGTCAGCAGGGTGAACCGGCGGCCGAGGAGGTAATAGCGAAGCTCCAGGACTGCCCACTTCTCCACGGCGGCATACCGTTGTTCGGTCGGGGTCA
This sequence comes from Carassius auratus, assembly GCF_003368295.1. Lineage (NCBI taxonomy): Eukaryota > Metazoa > Chordata > Actinopteri > Cypriniformes > Cyprinidae > Carassius > Carassius auratus. The sequence goes on from NC_039243.1 coordinate 8,329,715, forward strand.
GCTTCCGGCTAATATAGATCACCGGGTGTTCCTTGCCGTCCTGGACCAGGGAGAGAACGCTCCCAACCCGGTGTCTGAGGCATCGGTTTGCACCAGGAAGGGGCAGTTGAAATCGGGGGCTCGCAGGACTGGCTCCGTGGTGAGGGCTGACTTCACCTGCTGGAATGCCTCTTCCGCTTCTGGACTCCAGGCTACCTTCTCGGGTTGCCCCTTCCTGGTCAGATCTGTCAGGGAAGAGGCTAAGGAGGAGAAGTTAGGGATAAAACAACGGTAGTATCCCGCCAACCCCAAAAAGGCTCGTACCTGGGTCTTGGTAGTGGGCCGCGGTGCCGAGAGGATAGCTGTCACCTTCTTTTCCTGGGGGCGGATGAGGCCGCGACCCACGCAGAAGCCCAGGTACTTGGCTTCGGAGAGAGCCAGGTGACATTTCCAGGGGTTGGCGGTGAGCCCCGCCCGGCGGAGTTCCAGCAGCACCCTCCGGAGCCGCTCTAAATGCTCCCCCCAGGTCTCTGAATGGATGACCACGTCGTCAATGTAGGCCGCGGCGTAGGCCATATGGGGCCTCAGCAGGACATCCATGAGCCTCTGGAAGGTGGCGGGGGCCCCGTGCAGGCCGAAGGGAAGGACCCGGTACTGCCAGTGGCCACTAGGGGTTGAGAGGGCTGTCTTGGGCTTGGCTTCCTTAGACAGAGGGACTTGCCAATAACCTTTGGTGAGGTCGAGAGTCGATATGAACCGGGCCCTTCCCAGTCGATCCAGGAGCTCATTGACCCGGGGCATGGGGTAGCCATCGAATTCAGAGACCTTATTTAGGCGGCGGAAGTCGTTGCAGAACCTTAGGGTGCCGTCTGGCTTCGGGACCATTACGATGGGGCTGGACCAGGGACTCCGTGAGGGCTCAATTACCCCCAACTTCAACATCTCCTGTACCTCTGTCTCGATCGCGTGTCGCCGAGCCTCCGGGACACGATAGGGCCGCTGCCGAACGATAACTCCTGGTGGTGTTCGGACTTCGTGCTGGATGATGGTCGTCCGCCCTGGCAGGGGGGAGAACACATCCAAGAACTGACCGACCAGGTGCTGCAGTTCCGTCTTCTGGGCCGCGGAGAGATTGGGATCCATGTCCACAACCACGGGAGAGGTGGTGGCGAGGGCCGAGAGCTGGGGTCCGGTCCCCACCCGGCGCTTCAACAGATTTATATGATAGAGCTACTCCTCTTTTCGGCGACCTGGTTGGCCCACTTTATAGGTGACGGGTCCTACCCGTTCGGTGACCGTGTATGGGCCCTGCCAGCGTGCCAGGAATTTACAGGCGGAGGTGGGGACCAGAACCATGACGTGGTCTCCCGGCTGGAACTCCCGTGGTTGGGCGGCCCGATTGAAGAGGCGCTGCTGGTCTTGCTGGGCCTTGGAAAGGTGCTCCTGGACCAATGGCATGACCCTGTCGATCCGCTCTCTCATGGCCTTGATGTGCTCGAGGGTGGTCCGACATACCGCAGGCTGTTGCTCCCAGATCCCGAACAGCACATACGGGATCATTTGGTCCCAGTCGCGTTGGTCCTCGGCCACGACTCGTCGCAGCATCTGCTTAAGGGTCTTGTTTAAACATTCCACGAGCCCATCAGTTTGTGGATGGTACACGCTGGTCCGGATCTGCCGGACTTTGAGGAGCTTGAGACATGAAAGGGGTGCCCTGGTCGGTCAAGATCTCCGCTGGTAGGCCAACCCGACTACTCAGTAGGAAGAGCTCCTGTGTGATGTTCTTTGTGGTGGCCTTGCGGAGGGGAATGGCCTCTGGGTAGCGGGTGGCATAATCCACCATAACTAGGATGTGTTCATGCCCCCGGGCGGACTTCGGCAGCGGCCCCACCAGGTCCATCCCGATGCGCTCGAAGGGCACCTCTATGATAGGCAGCGGGATCAGAGGGCTGGGGGGAGGAGTATGTGGCGATGTCCGTTGGCACGTCGGGCAAGCTTGGCAGTACCGCTTGACATCCGCCTCCAGTCCTGGCCAGTGGAAGCGATCCCGGATCCGTTGCGCGGTGTTTTGAGCGCCGAGGTGGCCAGCCATCGGGTGGGCATGGGCGAGTTCCAACTCCGTCTGGATTTTGCTTCGCGGTACCACCAGCAACGTCTTTTCCTCCCCCCTTCGCTGCGCGACACAGTAAAGCAGGCCGTTTTGGATGACGAAATGGGGGGTGGGGTGGGGAGCCGGTTGTAGATCCTCTCCTTCCGCCACCCGCACTTGAGACCAGCAATGCTTGAGGCGTTCGTCCCCACGCTGCTCTTTGGCGAGCGTTCCCCCTCCAATCCCGGCCGAGGAGAACGGGTACCGGTAGGTCCTTTAAGATTCCCACTTCGACGGGCCAGGAACCAGGTGTCGCGGTGATGGTCACTCGCCGTGCCGGTACATGTCTGGTATCCCTGTGCACGCACGTTATCGCCAGCCGGGCTCTGGAACCTGTTCGGGGCGGAAGGACAGTTGGTTGTATCAGGCTTACCCCGCTGCCCGAGTCGAGGAGGGCGATGAACGGCCGGCCATTGACGTGCACCTTGGCTCGCGGTGCCTCCGGCGGCGGATCGTGAACTGAACAGCCTGCTAGCCAAGTCCGTCCTGGGGAGCGCGGTGGCTCGGTGGGCATCGGCTCGTCCTGGGGGCCGGGAACCGCAGGCCTGCTCACGGGTCGCTGGGTGCCCTCCGGCAAGCGTCGCTCCTGGACCACCCTTCGGGGAAAAGGCGGCGCTCGCTCCCCTACCTCCCGGTGTTGGGCGGCCTCCGCCAGCTCAATGGCCTCCACGAGCTTGTCGAGATCGGTGGGATTCCTCATGCCAGCCGCCTGCCTCAACGCGCGGGGGAGGGCGCGGAGGAGTCGGTCGATCACCACACGCTCAGCTACCTTGTGTGCGGAGGGACCCCCTGTCAACAGCCAATGTTGGGCCAACCAGGTTAGTTCTGCCGCTTGGGCACGAGCGGGCTGTCGAGCTCGATATTCCCAGTCATGGAGCTCACGTTCGGCGTCTCCTTGACGTGAGGCCATGTGCTCCATTATCTGCTGCTGGCGGATGCTCACCTCGGTGAGGTGTTTAAGCAGCTCTTCCATGCCGGGGGAGGAGCGGCCGCCTGTGGAAACAGAGCAGAGGGAAAAGAAAAAACAAATAAATAAAAAAAAATGGGTGACGGTGACTTTAACGATCTCCTCGGGGGTCGGTTGTCGGTGTCCACCTCACACTTCTGCCCGCATTCTCCACCAGTGTGGCGAGGTGAGGAACTACACGACAACCGATAGACAGAGAAAATCCCCGAAGGGTGGATTTATTGAAAGACTTTGTGCTCTGATTGAAGACGGTGCTCTCCGTAGTGCTCCAACTCCCTCGTGCTCTCTGTGCCTTGAGTGGTGGATCCCGTACTTTGCTCTCCTGGTTGGGGCTGACGGTCACACGCTGCTCTCTATAACAGAGGAGGAAAGAGTTAGTGTCTGCGTCAGGAGACATTCCTCACCATACTGCTTTCCTCCCCTGCTTAAGTAGACGCCGCTTAACGAGCTGCAGGTGCAGCCGCTCAGCCCGTGACAAGCTAGTGCCGGTGATTCCACTGTGTTGCCAGGGCGACGCTGACGAACGCTCGGGACACACGTCACAATATGAACATAGCTGTGAGCTAGTAAGATAACAATCTTTCTGTTGAGAAACTAAATGTCAGTGTCATGAATGTTTCAGCTGTTGTAAAAGAAACTGCAGAATAAGATCCTTATTCAACACTGTAACTGTAAAACAAAAGACACTGATAAACAGCAGCAAAACATTTTGGCTTTGTTCATTTTGCATTGCCCTTTTTTCTCTCTTTCCTCTCTTGTCATATGTTGATGAAGATTATGATGTAAGAGTTCCAAGAATGATGTGTTAAACTGAGAAAAAAAAAAAGTTTTCACCTAATGACAATGATATTGAGAGATAACAAACCAAAAATTATTTTTAAGTAAAACATTTAATGCAAACACATATACGCACCATCAACCTCTGATATATAGTATTTAATCAAAGACAGATTTGAACCTTCAGTATGATTTTCAAGTCACTCAAACAAATGAGCAATTACCATGTTTTTACCTGACTTACATGAGCTTTTCCCAATGCTTCTGTTTTTACAAGCACATTTGTACTCATCATTTAAGAAGAATCAACTATAAATGAACTAAATATTATTTTCACATTCCAGCTGCTGTTTTTGTAGTTTTCTAGTGGTCACACTGACTGATGCTGCTTTCAATTTATACTCAGAAGTTGGAAATGCCGAGTTCCCAATACAAACTTTTAACTAGCACACCCTCTCCCTTTCAGAATTCTGACTCTGAATTTCAGAGGAATCGCAACAACTCCAACTTCAGAATCCAATATGGCTGCTCAGAGCATCAACAGAATACAAACAGTAATAATATACTGTTCTCTTGGCACTTATGTTTGTCTGTGTCTGTTATGGCTGCTGGTGTGTGAATGAAGGTGCACGAGGAAGAAGGTATATAAAAGGGTTCTGTGACAATAAAAACTCCATAATCATCGGGAAGAAAGAGGCAGGAACTCACTGTCATCGCTCCTGTTTTATATCTTTCCATCTCCTCCGTGGGACTCGAGATCGGTGGGTCGAGCAGGTGTCGCTCATTTATCAATCACTCCACCGACCTTGCCCGGTTCCCATGGCTCTCGACCCCGTCCCACTCATCACATACCCCCATCGCCCCTCGCAGGCCGGGGGTACTCCCGAGAGACTGCGCTCTATTCAACACCCCCCCCCCTCCGGGGGGCACCGCTCACGGTGACCTGTTGAAACCTGGGGGTAGGACAGACGAGGCTAGAGAAAAGGAGATGGAAGGTGAACGAAGATCCGTTTTTCTCCTGTTCCCTCAGCCCGGTGTAATAGAAATTAGAGAGCGAGCAGTCTGGAAAGTGGGTAAGGCACGCCAGATCGAGAAAGTCCCTGGTGTGGTCTTCCAGCGAACAGTCCAGTTGCTCCAGGCACGGGAGTTGGACTGCTGGCAAGGCCATTCCAGGAGAGGGAGGAAAAAAAGAAAAAGAAAGAAAAATGCCGCTAAATAACTGTTTGGTCCATGATTCTTTTACAGCGTCTGGTGTGTGAATGAAGGTGCATGATGAAGAAGATATATATATATATAAGGGTTCTTTTAATGATCACAGGAGAATAAGGGCACATCCAACATAACTATACAATAACAATAAATTACAATAGTAACTCAATCACGGACCAGGAGGAACTCAAAAGACAGGGTATTTAAGCACGAGGGGAGAAATCAGGTGAATGGAGGCAGGTGGGGATTAATCAATTAACCAAGTCATGTCAAGTTACGTCACCTTTATTTATATATCACTTTAAACAAAATACATTGCATCAAAGCAACTGAACAACATTCATTAGGAAAACAGTGTGTCAATAATGCAAAATGATAGTTAAAGGCAGTTCATCATTGAATTCAGTGAAGTCATCTCTGTTCAGTTTAAACAGTGTCTGTGCATTAATTTGCAAGTCAATGATATCGCTGTAGGTGAAGTGACCGAACAAGAACAGGAAAATGACCAAATAAGGAAACAGAAAGTCAGTGAATGTAACAGTGTCTCAATAAACTCTATTGTGTTGCTCCTTTTGTAAAGCCAGACACCTGCTACAAATGTGAAAATGCGTGTGAGAATGTTTAGTTCATAATACATATTGCTTACTTAATAGATTTAATCCTTAACTAAAGGTGTGGCAATGCTGGAGAGCATTACACTTCTGTGTGTCTCTTCCTCTTTATCTTTGCGTTTCAGTGCTTCCTTGTTGTGAGCAGCATGCAACACCTTCAGTGTAAAGCATTTTGTGAATATCAACTTCATATGACAAATCGCTCTATGACACATCTGTCCATCGCAACTTGAGGATAACTATCCTTACATTACAATACTTTTGGTAAACATCCACCACCTCAACCGTAGCAACTCTGCTCATAATATCACAAAATAGCTATGTTTTATTAAGTAGTGGCCAACAGGAAGAAAATTAAAAGCTTGTGTACCTCCAGTTTTCTACCCCTTTACTTTCATAGCAGTTGTTTGAGCAGAGCCTTAGAGCTTTGACCCTTTTTTGACACTTACTACAGGCCTGGAGGATCACTGGGGCCTCGATCGAGAAGCACTGGTTTAAAGAGCTTCACTCGTATTTATTCATACAGGATCAACAAAAGTTATTAAACTCCAAAACAGCATTCAGCGAACACAGACTTTATTTTATTGTTTACTCAGTCTTTTCTACACAATTCTAACACCTTGTCTCACTGTGAATGGGAATAGATAGCAAATGATAACAGTGTTAAGTGTTAAACTGCTGAACTATTTATAGGTATCACACCTAAAATGAACGCCATACTTCCTTTTTCTCTGTGTTTGCACCCTTTTCTCAACAAGTCAATTCGCCTTTAGTAATATATAGAGTATCAAACAACAACATGAAGAGCTCAAAAACATGCATGCATCTTTTAAAAGCAAATGAAAGCATCATCCCCACTATTGTTAAAGATTTGTGTGAGAATGTGAAACATGTTTGCTTTGAGAGAGAAAAAGAAAGAACATATAATGGCAAAGATTAGCGATATGATGTCAATTCATTGAATGACTCAAAAAAGCAGTTTATCCAGTGTAATGAAGCCTCTCCTCCTTTCAGAAATTGATATTTTGCTTAGGCTTGCTTACAGCTCTAAGTTACACTTCCTGTCTCTTACACAAATGTATTTATAGTCACTGTACATGGTCACACAAGCACCTTTCAACAAACATCAACACAAATGAAAAATTGAAATTGACCTTATTTATTTCTTACTGTGAACTATCCATCCATTTATATTCCATGGATAACAAAGTCTTGTTTGTTAAGCAGAATCCCTTTTTAGTCACTCTTTCATGCTGACTTTGGTGGAGGAAAAGGGAGGAGCAGTTTCAGTAATCACATGCTACATTTCTTCATGCAACTTTAACGCTGCTGTAGATCACAGAGAAATCATCCGCACTTTCAGCATTTAATCTGTTCAATAAGAAGGTAAAGGACAATAAAATGAACCAGATTAATGTGGGCCCATGAATCCTTCTTCCTCTAAACTACCTCTGCCTCATTTTTTTTAAGAAAAACTGAAGAATTGATATGTTTGTTTGAAGCTGGACTTGATGAAGTGTGTCTCACCCAGCAGAAACAGCAGGACGGTGATCTCTCACATCTCCATACTGACATCTGTCCTCCGCAGTCACGTTCCTGGTGTTTCTGTGGTGCTGGACACTGGCGTACTGAACCTCGTCTTCATCTTCAGCTCTCTGGTGCTTTCTGGGTTTCTTGTGAGAGATGCTGGCGTACATAAAATCATAAGGATCGGCTGCTTCTGAAGGATGTGTGGTCATCTGGTCAGTCACGGCTGTGCTGTTGCTTTCCTGAATAAACACACACAGTCTTGATGATCGCATTGTGATCACAATTATTTGATAAATGTGCTGAAATAGACGTTGTTCTTGCCTGTCTTGAAATGCCACCTCGGACGCCGGAGTCTCCTGTTTTCCTACCGAAGAGAAGAAAAAAGGGTCAACGAAAATGTCATTTCTAGTGAACTTCACAAGCAATTACAAAGAAACAGCAAGAAACACATTGACTTAAACGTGAAATGTGGTAGAAAGACTAAAATAGGAATTTCTTGTGAAACGTACTGTAATTCTTTTTTATTCACAACTCACACTAATCTTCATCTACTAAAACACTGCAATGTTTGTAAAAACAAACAATTAATTTTTCATTCCTTTATAGATATTTGTTGAATATGAATTGCTTAATAAATTAATAAATAAAATATGGAGTACTGTTCAGAACTTTTGGAGGTGAAATCCTCTCCAGGTCAAAGGCAACCAAATACAACATGAGGGTAAAAAGTGTCATAAAAGTTATTAATATATGTATATAGATCTTCTGAATTCATATGACAGCTTAGTGTGAGGAACGTAAAGAAAATTTAATTATGGTTTTCTAAATGATGAATCAGTCAATTGTATGGCTTGAATTATAGCACACAAATCACATAAACCACCTTTAGTATGGTTTATGAAGTTTTCACTTTTTAAAGCAAAAATAACAGCTCTTTTCTCTTACCTTATGACTTTTATTACTACAATCACGATGCAGATGCAGATGAGTGCGGCACAGATTCCAGCAGCTGCAGACAGAACATGTGCAGATTGAGGTGTATTCTGGCCACCTGAGTGAAGAGAAACATCATCTTACACGATGCTCACGACAGAGTTCAGCAGAGCCTACAGTATCATATTAATACCTGCAGATGTTACAGACACAGAGTCTGATCTCTGAGATCCATGTTGATTCTGAGCCTCACAAGAGTAGCGTCCGCTGTGACTGGAGTTAAAGCTGGAGATGATGAAACTCTGTCCAGATCCAACAGATGAGCTTTGTTTCTCCTTAAACCATCTGAAGATGAGAGCAGGAGGGTTTGAGTCACTGCTGCAGATCAGAGTCACTGAATCTCCCTCCACTATTACACCAGACGGACTGATGGACACCGAGACGCTCTTTGGAGGATCTGAAAAATATAAAAATACTTCTGACAGTTCTTCATTTGATGAGTCTGAACTGAATGTTGTCTGATATGAAGCTCAAGTCTTGACGTACATCTGACGCTGAGAGTGACGGCAGGAGACGACAGATGTTTCTGATCTCTCGGTGCACAGCTGTAGTTTCCCGTATCATCTCTGCTGACCGACGACAGCAACAGCTGATCCAAGACGATCGAGTCTGATAAACGCTTGCCATTTTTATACCAGGTGAAGTCTGTTTTATCTGAGAGGTAACAGGTGGTCTTACAAAATAATACAGGTGATGCTCCCTCAATGATCTCTGCAGGAATCTCCACTCTGAGATCTGAAATCAAGGAGAAAACATGATTCATGATTCATATGAAAGAACAGAGTCTAATCTGTGAGTGTAATATTAGTTTGACTGTACCTGTCACATTGAGCTCAGGCCCAGGATAACCCAGATAATTTTGATCTCCTACACCTGTCAGGATTCTGAGGCAGTACATTCCTTTATCTTCATGTGTCACATTACTGAGTTTGAGAAAGAACAATCCTTCTTTACCCGGGAAGAACTGAACTCTGTCTCTGTAATCTGTATGATTCATCAGATTGATACTATTGCCTTTAGATGGGTTTACAGTCCAGAATATCTCTATCACTTTGAGATGATCTGGGTGTTTATAAGAGCCTGATAAAGTTATTGTTGAACCCTTTAGAGCACATTTAGTCATACTGGAGTATTTAATATCCCATCCCTTGCTGCAGTGCACTGGGAAATATAAAACAGGAAAATACAGATTTAGAGATGTATTCCTTTATGTGTTATTGTTTTTACTATTATCTACAACACAGATGCCGTTTAAAAGTAAGATGTGCTCAACCTTACATCATCTGCTTCTGGAGTCTTTGTTAAAACATTTATTTACACAGTTTTACTTACTGTAACCAGCCAGAAGACAAAAATAGGACAAAATCAACATAAAAGATGGACATTGATAATGCTCATCCTCTCTATGTCCCAAATTTTATAACATGCCACTCTATGTATAACAAAAAGCTTACAACACAAAAATGGCACCACTAACCAGTATTTCCAGGAAGTTTCTAATCAGATCTGTCACTATAAGCATAATACACAGGACTGAGGGTGTCTGTGCTAGTTTTGCGGAACTGAAAACTACAGTATGTATATATATATATATATATATATATAAACATAAAACTGTCATTAAACACGGAAACACAGACAAACATACTGAACGACAGATATGGGTGTCTTCAACATGTTGAAATAAGGTTCAGACTAGGTTCAGACTCACCAGGAATCACGAGCAGAGAAACCAATGAAAAAAGACAGAACATTCTGGAAGACATAGGTTGTTAAATGTTACAGTTATAGCACAAAGTTACTGCAGACTGAAGTGTATTTGCGTATTTAAATGTAATATTTAATAATCTAACTATACTGAAACGGTAGAAAAACATGTTTTGTATTGATATATTTTTTTTTCTTACCTCGTTTGATCTGCAGGGTTTGAGTGTCATGTAAAGGTGACAGTTGATGTATTATATGCAATGCTTATTATTATCAGACATCCGGTCTCTCTTCACTTCCTCTGTCTGAGTGTGAGACGCTCCTCCTCCAGTCACAGCAAGCTATAGAGCTTAACTCAACACAAACCATGATTAAAATATCTGACTAAATACCTGAGTCAGTCAAACTTCATTGCATCTGCACTGATCCATTAAATCAGACGGGAGCTGAACTGAAGAGAAATATAAAAGGTCACTGAAAACTGAGGAAACTCAAGTCAATGTGACATTCACATGGCACTGGAGAAAATAGCCCTCCTTCCTCTTTTTCTTTCTTTTTACAGTAATGCTGATGCTGAAAGAGCCACGAAAAAGTGCAACATACCAAAGTGAAAAATGTAACATTGTTGACTTCCTCAAAACAGTCATCAGCACTCATTCAACAATTAACCCAGCTATTTCACATAAATACAGAGAAAATTGCATTTAGTGATTTAACAATTGATAATTCACTTTGATTCATATACATATATTACAATTAAAATAAAAATGAATGAATTTGATTAACTGTAAGGCAGCCTTCACAATACAAAACCAACAAGACAAACTGAAAAAAAGACTTGCAAAAGGTGTTAATGTTGTTGCATGCAAATGGAAGTTCACAATGTTTTAAACAAAAGGGATTGAGGTGAAACAGCCCATTTAGATCTGAGGTGCCAGTTTTCCTTTCTGCGAAGAGCAGGGCTTTCAGAACTGAGCACTGAAGCCTTTATAAGTTGAATCAACACTCATGTCAGAGTTGATGAGTGAGTGATCAGCACCACGGACAGCGCCGCTCCTCACACCTCTACACCTCACCGACCTGACCATACATCTACAGGACAGTGACAGAAGCGACTGTGCAGAAATCTAGATTTGATGACGTGCTGTACACAGTGTTGTGCTCCTTACTCCAAAAATAGTATTTATTACTCGTTACTAGTTAATCCTTCCAAAAGTATCACTAAGAAAGTCCCTATAAATATAATAGTTCCCGTATCAAATGAAGGCCCGCCTTCTGCATTACTCAACGTGTTGTGATTGGTTAGCTGGGCCAGTGTGTGTTGTGATTGACAGCACTCGGCGCCTGGTCGGGAAATGCCACGCCCCTTACCATAGCCGTCTGCGCGCTTCATTGTGACTATAGCGTCAAAATCAAACCAGTTTGAGCGCGATTTAAACCCTGATGACTGTAACAAATCTTAAGTTCGTCTGCCTTGGGTAAGCTAGCGTGTGTCTTATATATTGGTAAGAATTGTCTTCTCTAGTGCAGCTCAACCAGGTCTCATTCGTCTGTATTTTGTGATACCACAAATCCTGGAAAAGATGCACTGTAGTCCAAACGAGTCATTCGTTCTAGTTTTTTAAAGTGATTTCTGTTAAATAAAATATTACAGACACACTCCTGGCATCTGGCAGCAGTGATTAGTTACACTACTAGTTACATTACTTACATTAAGTTGTAATTGTGTATCATCACTATAACATTTTTATAAAATGTTAATAACAATATATTTCTGCCTTATCATTTGAACAAAATCTACATTGGTTCGCAGTCAGAAGTTTTTACAAACACTCAATTCTGATTGATATTGACTTCTAAGTAAAAATTTTATATTAATTTACATTGCTTGTGGCTATATTTATACCCCAATATTTCATAAAGTATTTAACCAAAATAAATCAAGTAATAAGATTTTTAATTATAGTAATATAATTTATATCAGAAACAAAAGGGATGTGCGTGTTTCTTTTTAGTCAGTTTAATATCAAATGACTGTTACAACAACAATTGCATTATACAAAAGATACATTCTTTACAGAGTTATACAAGAGGAATTCCCTCAAGAGTCGACCCGCCACAGGCTTTTCTCATACAGTTCTGTTCAGCAGTCACTGAATCTGTCCTGTGCAACGCTGTCACAGGGACATCACTCTGAAAGTTGGAGATGATTTTTTGGGGAACCTCAGAATGTACATGCCTCCATCATCTCAAGCCTCGGTGATGTCATTATAATGTTTCCAATGTGACAGAAAGAACGTTCTTCCTTAGTTTTATGCAGTATTTTGCCAATGTTTTACTGAGAATATTATCTGTTACCTCAAAAACATCCTCAAAATGATGTAAACACATCACATGTTTTATAGAGAATAAAAAAAGGATTCGGTCATCTCAGACCTCAAGGATATCTTTATAACGTTTACCTAATGTGGCTGGGAGTATGTTCTTCATTAGTTCTCATGAAACAGTGTGCCATCGTTTTATTAAGAATATTGTATCATCTGTTGCCTAAACAACATCTTCAAAACATCCTCAAAATGATGCAATTAAAATGTAATAGTTTTGTTAATCACATTGTGAGTATGTTTTATTGAGAGAAAAAAAAAACATTCCGTCATCTCCTTCCTCAATTTTGTTCTTATAGCGTTTTCGTAATGTGTCTGAGAAAATATTTTTCATTTGTTACTATGCAATATTATGCCAATATATTATTAAGGATATTGTACAATCTGTTACCTAAACGACATCCTCAAAATGATAGAGTTAAAATGTTTTAGTTTTATTAATGCATCACATTTTGAGAACATTTTATCTAAAACATTATTAAATAAATAAATAAACAAAAACATTTCGGTATCTCGTACCTCAACGACATCCTTACAATGTTTTCCTAATGTGGCTATATGATAATGTTCTTCATAAGTTATCATGAAACATTGTGTCAATGTTTCATTAAGAATATTGTACAGTATGCTACCTCAAAAACATTCCCAAAACTTCCTTGAAATGTTACAATTAAAATGTGATATCTTTTTTTTTTATTTAACAATATAGGAATGTTATTTGAAATGAAAAACTATTCTTAAACCGTTCTATAAACATTGTATTCAAATGTTTTCTTTAAAGCATAAACCACACATGTACAGAAGATGTTCCCTGTGAGCTTTTAAACTTCTTGTGAAAATAAACAGTGTCATTTGGTTTTGCATAATTTTAATAAAGTGATAAAGACCTGGGAAAAAAGGTTTGTCATGTGCTACTTTTTATTGGTACAATTTTGAACTGATAATTTTTACATTGACAAAATACAGCTAACATTAAATATACATGCACCTAATCACTTTTACAAATATATATGGTAAAACGAATAATATAAATACTATGAAAGTATTGTCTATAATAAATTGAAATAAATGATTTAATATGACATAGTTTGTGATGTTATTTATTGTGTTTCGCTCCTTATAATGTTCTGGCACTCTCAGTTGATCAATAAGATCACAGCGCATCTCAACTCTCACAAAAATGCATTCTGTAGCAACACCGCTCTCCATGAGAACACAAATCCATTGAGTTCTTGGAATTGAGAAACAGCTTGGGCTGCGTTCTACTCCACTTTTAGACATGCACTCACAAATGTCTCTGGGCACATGCTCTCGAAGGAATCCCCGCTGCTATTTTGAAGTGCAGACAACTTCATCAAGTGGACGATGGGCTGCGTTCCAAGTTCACTTTTAGACACGCACTTGCAAACTTCCCTAAGCACTTCCCCTGGAGGAATCCCTGACGCCATCTTGAAGCTCATTACAATCTGTGAAGTGGACGAGAGAAGTTTGCATTCATATGCATTTATATAGTCTGCTTTATATGCACACTTCAGGCCGCTCCATAGACCACAGTGCAACACGACTATGACGTCACAGCAGATTGTGTTTAATTTATCCCCAACCCAAATCATTTTTTATTTTTTTACATTTATAACAGCCCTAGCATACCTATATATACCTATAGAACGCTGCACAAAAAAAAAAATAATAATAATAATAATTGTAAGTGGAAAAATTTAAACAATAACCCAACACCAGAGCAGATTCTAGGTGATCACAGCAGCACAAGTTAAGGAGAGTGAATTACTGTTCATTTTCAAACAGCAAATCTTTAAAAATGAGGGCCAAGTGAACTGTTAAATTAAATGAAGATGTCAAATTAAAACTGTCCAATTAAATCAGAAAAAATAACTAATTCTCATTATTAAACAATGTCTTCATACGCAGCCTCCTGAGCTTCAGGGTCGTCTGTGTTTTCACTGGATCTCTTCATGTTCTGGAGAAGAAGTGAACATATTCATCACTAATAAGATCTGATGTTAAACATCCACATGATGAACATTAACAGCAGAGTAACTCACGTCCAGTGTGTCGTATTCAGAAGATCTGGACTTGGGGTCAAGGGTCATGTAGGTGTCCTCAGGAGCCCCCGGCTGATGACACACAATGATGAGAGATTAATTCTCCCTCCAGAACTGACAGACACAGATGAGAAGAGACATGAGGAGATCTACACACCGTCTTACTGTGTGCTGATCCTCTGGGGTTTTGCTCTTCTGATGGAGTCGCTCGTTTCCTGAGAGAGGAGAAGAAATGAACATCAACACAAACTGACTCTGAATCTTTCTAACAGTTCAGACACAGAGTCTCCTTCACCTTCTGATCAAGAGCCCGATGAAGACCATCAGAATCACAGCCATCAGGACAACAGCTGCAGAGATCCCCCCCGAGACCCCGATCAGAGATGAGCGGCTTTCTTCAGCCGTGCAGATCAGAGGAAGAAAAACTATTACTCTTCATACTCAGACGACGAGCTGAGATCAACAGAGATGTTTCTCACCTTCAACAGTGACTGAAACAGAGTCTGATCTCTGAGATCCATGTTGATTCTGAGCCTCACAAGAGTAGCGTCCGCTGTGACTGGAGCTAAAGCTGGAGATGATGAAACTCTGTCCAGATCCAACAGATGAGCTTTGGTTCTCCTTAAACCATCTGAAGATGAGAGCAGGAGGGTTTGAGTCACTGCTGCAGATCAGAGTCACTGAATCTCCCTCCACTATTACACCAGACGGACTGATGGACACTGAGACGCTCTTTGGAGGATCTGAAAAATATAAAAATACTTCTGCCAGTCCTTCATTTGATGAGTCTGAACTGAATGTTGTCTGATATGAAGCTCAAGTCTTGACGTACATCTGACGCTGAGAGTGACGGCAGGAGACGACAGATGTTTCTGATCTCTCGGTGCACAGCTGTAGTTTCCCGTATCATCTCTGCTGACCGACGACAGCAACAGCTGATCCGAGACGATCGAGTCTGATAAACGCTTGCCATTTTTATACCAGGTGAAGTTTGTTTTATCTGAGAGGTCACAGGTGGTCTTACAAAATAATACAGGTGATGCTCCCTCAATGATCTCTGCAGGAATCTCCACTCTGAGATCTGAATCATGGAGGAAAAAAAAAAAATATATATATATATATATATATATATATATATATATATATATATATATATATATATATATATATATATATATATATATATATATACATGTATATCATAGAACAGAGTAAAATCTGTAAGTGAAATAGTTTTGACTGTACCTGTCACTTTGAGCTCAGGCCCAGGATGAAACAGATATCTTTGTTTTTCTACATTCGTCAGGATTCTGAGGCAGTACATTCCTTCATCTGTGTGTGTCACATTACTGAGTTTGAGAAAGAACAATCCTTCTGTATTCTGGAAGAACTTAACTCTGTCTCTGTAATGTGTGTGATTCAACACATTGATAGATTCACCACTAACATTTATGGTCAAAAACCTCTGTGTCACAGTGAGATTTTCTGGGTGTTTAAAAGTGCCTGATAAATGTATTGTTGAACCCTTAAGAGTACATTTCTTCATACTGGAGTATTTAACATGCCAACCCTGCCTGCAAATCACTGGAAAATATAAAACAAGAAAACATAGATTTTGAAATGTATTTCATTCTCTGTTGTGTCACATTCAACTTACAGTAAACAGCCAAAAGATTAAAAAAAACAAGATCAACATATCAGTCAGGAATATTTTGTGTGTTTAGTAACAATAACCTTAAATAAAACAAGCTTTAGGTTCAGACTCACCTGGAATCACAAGCAGAGAAATCAGAGAGAAAAGATGAAACATTCTGAAAGATGAAATTACACAGATATAAGACTGAAGTGTCTTTGCATGGTCTCAGACAGATACATACGATGGCCTACTGTTTATTTTCACAACAGCAATCAGTCAGTCTGTACTGAAACTGCGGGTTAATCCATTTTAATAATATAAAGAACTGTACTACCTTGTCTTCAAATGTCTACGAGACTTCAGGCTTGCTTTATCCTTCACTTTCTCTCTTCATTTCCTCTGTGAGAGTGAAAAATGCTCCTGCTCAAACCACGCAACACTAAAGCAGATTCTACGCAAACACGAGCTATGTGAGATTTTTCCTCTAATGAAAGAACACTGAAATACTACTGAATCACAGCTGTGCCACCCACTGATGAACACCACACTTCTGTGCCACCCTCTGTCGCTTCCCTTTTTCTTTCCATGTTAGTACTGCTGTTGCAAAAGTTGTGTGCAGCATGCAACACGTTCAGTGACAAGCATCTGTGAAAATTAGTTTGTAAAAGACTTCTTGATTACATATTGAACACCGCTTCAATAAATAACTCTAGACATGCCAAATTAACGCGGAGTGAAATGCAAACAAATGAATTGTGGATAACTGTATTTATTGCATTTTTTAAATTTATTTATGCATTGCACCTTCCTTCTGTTCAAACAGGTTTATTGACTTCAAGGAGACTCTGAGGAGAGTTGATGAGTGAGTGATCAGCACCACGGACAGCGCCGCTCCTCACACCTCTGCAGCTCATCGACCTGACCATACATCTACAGAACAGTGCGTGTGACTGAAGAAATCTAGATTCCCTGTTTTTCTGTTTAAAATAATAGTATTGGTAGCCTACATATTTGTGTTAATCACTGGTAAAAAAAAAAAAAAAAAAGAGAGAGAGGAAAACATGTTAAAAAAACAAAACAAACGACATATTAAAATATTTTATTGTCTAAAACAATAACATTCTAAAAACTCCAAGTCAAGTAAAAAACTAAACTAAGCCAAGTTAAAGATAAAATGCAGGTAAAGTCACAATTAAGATGCCAAAATCCAAGCAGTCCGCAGTTAAAAATGCAAACACTGTGCATTTATCAAAGCAACGCAAAAAGTAAATAAAATAAAATAAGGCTTTGGTGTTTGGAGCCACCATAATTACAACAATTTAACACCACCTCATCATGACAAATCATATTTTGAAAATATGAAAATATTTCTTTTAATTTCTGACTATCTACTGTAACTTTCTAACCTGTAAAATCAGCTTATTCTGAACTTCTACAAGTTTGCAAAATCACACAGATTACAAGAAATGAGGGAAAATTGTGTTTTTAGAAGCACAAAAGCAAATAACAACATATTTAATTCTAAAATTAGAAAATTAATTATTTAAAAAAAATGTCAAATTGTGGATTAATCATTTGTCAGAGTTATAATATGTAGGATCCTGAGCTTCGGGGTCGTCTGTGTTTTCACTGGATCTCTTCATGTTCTGGAGAAGAAGTGAACATATTCATCACTAATAAGATCTGATGTTAAACATCCAGATGATGAACAGTAACAGCAGAGTAACTCACGTCCAGTGTGTCGTATTCAGAAGATCTGGACTTGGGGTCAAGGGTCATGTAGGTGTCCTCAGGAGCCCCCGGCTGATGACACACAATGATGAGAGATTAATTCTCCCTCCAGAACTGACAGACACAGATGAGAAGAGACATGAGGAGATCTACACACCGTCTTACTGTGTGCTGATCCTCTGGGGTTTTGCTCTTCTGATGGAGTCGCTCGTTTCCTGAGAGAGGAGAAGAAATGAACATCAACACAAACTGACTCTGAATCTTTCTAACAGTTCAGACACAGAGTCTCCTTCACCTTCTGATCAAGAGCCCGATGAAGACCATCAGAATCACAGCCATCAGGACAACAGCTGCAGAGATCCCCCCCGAGACCCCGATCAGAGATGAGCGGCTTTCTTCAGCCGTGCAGATCAGAGGAAGAAAAACTATTACTCTTCATACTCAGACGACGAGCTGAGATCAACAGAGATGTTTCTCACCTTCAACAGCGACTGAAACAGAGTCTGATCTCTGAGATCCATGTTGATTCTGAGCCTCACAAGAGTAGCGTCCGCTGTGACTGGAGTTAAAGCTGGAGATGATGAGACTCTGTCCAGATCCAACAGATGAGCTTTGGTTCTCCTTAAACCATCTGAAGATGAGAGCAGGAGGGTTTGAGTCACTGCTGCAGCTCAGAGTCACTGAATCTCCCTCCACTATTTCACCAGACGGACTGATGGACACTGAGACGCTCTTTGGAGGATCTGAAAAATATAAAAATACTTCTGACAGTTCTTCATTTGATCAATCTGAACTGAATGTTGTCTGATATGAAGCTCAAGTCTTGATGTACATCTGACGCTGAGAGTGACGGCAGGAGACGACAGATGTTTCTGATCTCTCGGTGCACAGCTGTAGTTTCCCGTATCATCTCTGCTGACCGACGACAGCAACAGCTGATCCGAGACGATCGAGTCTGATAAACGCTTGCCATTTTTATACCAGGTGAAGTTTGTTTTATCTGAGAGGTAACAGGTGGTCTTACAAAATAATACAGGTGATGCTCCCTCAATGATCTCTGCAGGAATCTCCACTCTGAGATCTGAAATCAAGGAGAAAACATGATTCATGATTCATATGAAAGAACAGAGTCTAATCTGTGAGTGTAATATTAGTTTGACTGTACCTGTCACTTTGAGCTCAGGCCCAGGATAACCCAGATAATTTTGATCTCCTACACCTGTCACGATTCTGAGGCAGTACATTCCTTCATCTGTGTGTGTCACATTACTGAGTTTGAGAAAGAACATTCTGTTTTCTTTATTCTGGAAGTACTGAACTCTGTCTATGTAATCTGTATGATTCATCAGATTGATACTCTTGCCTTTATATGGGTTTACAGTCCAGAATATCTCTGTCACTGTGAGATGATTTGGGTGTTTATAAGAGCCTAATAAAGTTATTGTTGAACCCTTTAGAGCACATTTTGTCGTACTGGAGTAATTAACCTCCCATCCCTTGCTGCAGATCACTGGGAAATATAAAACAGGAAAATACAGATTAAATGCATATTAATCTCTTAAAAGGAGAGTATATTTGTGTTTTTATTTCCAATCAACTTCTGAAGTACCCATACTGTCTGTCTCTCTGATTGCTTTGATTGCCTTTATATATTGTTTGTTAAACTCAGAAATTTTACCCTTCAGTTTTACTTTCAATTTATTATAAGCATCCAAACACAAAATAAAACGAGTAGCATATAAACTGGGCATTGTGGACATGTTTGTAACAGTCTCATCTCCTGAGCAAAACAACTTAAAACAAAATAATTTGTGACAGACTCACCAGGAATCAGAAGCAGAGAAACCAGAGAGAAAAGACAAAACATTCTGAAAAACATTGAGAAAATGATTAAAGTTTCAAATATATGAGATTGAAGTCTATGGTTTCAGACAAATGCATTCTGATCATTTAGTAACCAATCAATCAGTTTATATTTGATGCAGAGAGCCAGGAAGACAAAGAGTGATAAAGAAAGAGTATTTTTATTTAGTAACATGCTGGATACAAGACACAAATTCTAGATTAAATTTGAAAGAAATGCAGCCAACTTTTATAATAAACAAGTAAATGAATATATCATAGTGTAAATAGTATAATCTATCTTCAATAATCTGAGTGTAACAAATCTCTGAGCATATCATGTTAGATGCGAGATAAAGGAAAAGAAACAGAGGTGCTGAGGGATCCCTTAAGTACGGTGTCTGTGAGAGGACATGATCGGTTCACTTTGTTTTGTCGTGGCCACATGATCATTTTGTCGAGGTAATGACATCCTCATGCTGTGGCCTCCAGATGTAATGTTGAGGAAACTGTCACGAGCTTAATGCGTAAACAAACCTGCGTGACCATAGCAACCCGGGATTATCAGAGATGGATTCATTCATATTTTATTTTGACTTACAAAATTATTATATTATTTATTATAGAAAATATTTCATTATTCAATCATGTGATATTTAATTTGTCCTGAAAGCTTAAAAACATATTTCATATTTCATATTGGTTATTTGTTAAAATGATTTGTATTGGATGTAAACATGATTAATATGTGAACATGACTTATGTGCAAATTATTTGTGAAACTACATAGAAGCATGTAGTATTTCTTCTGTTTATTCTGTAGTTTTCACAGTGTTCATGTGTTGCATGGTGCTCATTGAGAGGAAGAAATAAACTAATATCAGAGGGGCCACTACAAAGTTTATCATGAATAAATAATAAATTGAATGAATAACTGTTATAATAATGAATGAATGAATGAATAGATTAATAGAAACACAATATGCTCATTTATCATCAGGTCTTGTCAAAACTTTATAGGCATAATTGTCAGATGATTACCTTATTGTGTTTTCATTTACAAATGAAACTTTCTGATGGGGCGCTGTTTGTAAAATAAAATGTGTAAGAAAAACTGGTCAGATTTAACTACAAAACAAATACATTTGTGCAAGATTTACTAAAAAAAATTGCTTTATGCAATATTTTTACTATTTAAAAAATATTTGTAATAATTAAATTTAATATCTATTTTTAATTTTTTTACTATATGACTATATTACAATAAATTATTAAAGGTAAATCTAAATGTTTTATCTAAATCTTCATTTTAAATCTAAATGTAAATGCTAAGTCCAAATCATAAATGTTAATCTTATATCTAAATGTTATTGCTAAATATTTAAAAGTGTAGCTAAATATTTAGAGAAAAAAATAATAATTTTTTTTTTCATTATTATTTCGTGGCCACAACAAAACTAAGTGAACCGACCATGTCCTCTCACAGAGCAGAAGAGCACCCTCATAGAAACATAACAATCTTTATTTATTTACTCTTATTGTAAAATGTTGTTACACATCTTGCCATCAGATAGTGTGAATCTAAATGTCATAGACACTTTGTGACCAGTTTGACATGACTAGCAGACTACACCAAAAAGATTGCAACTGTGGTTTTCCACCCTCTGAACGAAAATAGCAAGTATTAGCATTTCTCAGTTCTGCGGACCTTGTTTGTGCAGCTCTTACAGCGGCGAGACTAAAGTACACTCAGTGAACTATACTTCACTTTCTAAGAAAACTCTTTAAGCACATTGTTCAGACAAGACAGTGAATCACAAAAACAAGTATTATAACTCACACTACTGATATGAAGAACCTTTAATGCTAAAGAGTCATCACCAAATGATAAAGGCAAATACAATAAATTAAAAAAAGAAATAGGAAATAATTTGACTAATACGAAATAACTCATCAGCTGTCTTACCTTGATTCACTGTAACCTGCAGGGCTCATATTTATAATAATAGCTGATCAAACTGGACAGTGGGAAACTTTGTCTCGATGTTGTCATTTCCTGTCTGTATTTCCTCTGTGTGAGTGAAAGATGCGCCTCCTCCAGTCACATGACACTAATGTAGATTCAACATAAATATACGCTATATGTGAACTTCTTGAATGACACACAAGCACCTTGTTTTCAAGATGGCGTGTCAAGACAAAAGAGAACAGAAAATGCATAGAGAGCACATAATAGACCTTTTTCTAATGAGAGAGCACTGAAATACTACTGAAATATATACTAAATACTCACATCCACTGATGAACACAACACTTCTGAATGTCGTTGTGATGCTTCCTCTTTTTTATATATTTTAGTGCTGCTGTTAAAAAAGTTGTGAGCATCATGCAACTTCTTCAGTGACAAGCATCTGTGAGTAAAAATTTCCATCAGATATCTTGAGTAAATACTCATCAACACAACCTCAAACTACAAAACCACTCCAGAAATGCAACATAAATACAAAGTCAAATTCAGATTAACAAAAAAATATAAAAATAAGGTAAACTTTATTTGTTTTACAATGTACTCTTTCTCCCTCACATCTGACCAGACATCTGGAGGCAGGTAGATGTAACTGCAATGCATTTATTATTACATAGTCGACATGAAATCACAGTTCATTCATTTTCTTAATCCATGTTACTGGCTTTTTTTGTGCATGCATAATTTTGACATCATAAACCTTTATGCATAACGCTTCTTGAAATCTGATTTAATCTTCCTCTTTCTTTCTGCTTAGGTAGCAACTTGCTGACTAAATCTAGATTTCTTTACAGGCTAAATATGAGTGATTTGTTTTCATGTTGATCTGGGTGTAACACTGCGAGTAACACTATAAAGAGTAACATGTTTAATTCAAAGCCAGGGAGAGTGGAAATCTTAACAAAGTTATACGTGAATCTATAGGAGAATATCAATAATTTAAAAAAAGAGTCATATCATGAACTAATCAGTTGTCAATGTCGTCATACGCAGCCTCCTGAGCTTCGGGGTCGTCTGTGTTTTCACTGGATCTCTTCATGTTCTGGAGAAGAAGTGAACATATTCATCACTAATAAGATCTGATGTTAAACATCCAGATGATGAACAGTAACAGCAGAGTAACTCACGTCCAGTGTGTCGTATTCAGAACATCTGGACTTGGGGTCAAGGGTCATGTAGGTGTCCTCAGGAGCCCCCGGCTGATGACACACAATGATGAGAGATTAATTCTCCCTCCAGAACTGACAGACACAGATGAGAAGAGACATGAGGAGATCTACACACCGTCTTACTGTGTGCTGATCCTCTGGGGTTTTGCTCTTCTGATGGAGTCGCTCGTTTCCTGAGAGAGGAGAAGAAATGAACATCAACACAAACTGACTCTGAATCTTTCTAACAGTTCAGACACAGAGTCTCCTTCACCTTCTGATCAAGAGCCCGATGAAGACCATCAGAATCACAGCCATCAGGACAACAGCTGCAGAGATCGCGACCCCGATCAGAGATGAGCGGCTTTCTTCAGCCGCATCTAAAATATAAAAGAAATGACATTCATGATCATCAGTCACAAAACACACTAGAGGATCTGTTCTCAGTTCTTGCACTATTGTTCACTTATACATCAAATTCAGTCAAACAAGTGTGAAATGAAAATCAGGAAAACATACACAGTTGTAATCAACTCGAAACCTGTTCACTGCAATGGCTTTGTAAGCATTACATTTTTCCCTGTGGAAGAACTGTAATTTAATTATGAAGAACACGTGAGATGTTTCAAAGTAAAGCTCTCAGGTATCTTACATCCGGGTCTAACAGTGACTTCAACAGATGTGGATCTCAGTCCCTCATGACCGCGTAAGCTGCAGGAATATCGGCCTCCGTCCTCCAGCTTAACAGACTCCAAAACAAGTATGTTTTCCCCATGGAGTTGACTGTGCAGTTGCCCTTCTTTCATCCAAATGTAGGTTGGTACAGTCATGGACGGGATGCATGAACCACAGACAAACATGATCATGTCTCCCTCCATCACCACATCAGACTCGGTCTTTACTTCCAGCTCCGCATCTGGACCAGAAACAAGTCCTTGATAAGTGTTCGGTGTAATCAGATTACTTTTTAAGTTACTAGTAGCTCATTACTTTTTCATTTACAACAAAATATTTGAATTACTTTTTCAAATTAGTAATGGAAGTTACTTTGTCTTCCTATTCTTTCCCATACACAGAGAGAAATCATAAGTGCAGGAAATAAATGTTAAATACACACAAAAATACCTTCATGTATTTAATGGCATTTTATCAAATGTCTTTGCTGCTGACCTTTGATGATCCAATTCATCCATATTAATAAGCAAAAAGATTTGTTTTATTGCTGAAGAGTGTTTAGCCGCCTTCCCCTGCGTCCCTCAGTTCTTCATGTGATCCAGAAATGTTTGTTTGAGCTGCGCTCTCTATGCAATGCATTACTTTCCATCAACAGTAATTAAGTAACAGTTACTTTTTAGAGAGTAATGCATTAATGTACTGTAGGGGATGAGAATGTAATGCAATGCACTGTAAGTTACTTTAGATATAAACATCTGCCTTAGGCGTCAGTGTAAATATAAATATCTTTCTTCAGAGACTTCTTACAGCTACACTATGTTCCTTTTGGCCCCTGACTGGTTGAAGAAGAAAACTACAAATAAGTACACTTAAAAAAAAATGGTTCTAAACAGCACCAGAAAAGGCTTTTTCAGCTTCTGACAATAGCAGAACCCTCTTTGGTGCTAAATAGAACCCTTTTTATAGGGTTCCCTAAAGAACCATGCTTTGACAGTGTATATATATACATTAATAATTGACACTGAACATATATAAATACTTAAAGTAAAACAGAAACAGGAAATAGTGAAATGAAGAGCAAGTGAAATGCTGTATTTTCACGATCCTCTGCCTGTAAGTTTATCATTGTGTGTATTTTGGTGTGATTGAGTGGCAGTTTCTGTCATGATTCTGCCCTCGTGTCCTTGATTTTTCCTAGTCTTGAGGCAGGATCATGACAGACCCATGTTTTGTGTACAAGCGCATGGCCTTGTCTTTGGGCCATGTGCTTGTGTTGTCTCGTTCCCTTGCCCCGCCCCCCTTGTTAACCTAGTCGTGTCTTGATTGTCCTATCTGTAACACCTGTCGTGTCTTGATTAGTACCCCTATTTAGATCTCCTAGTGTGTTCTGTCTTGCGTCGGTTCATTGTGTTACTTATGTGCTTCTCAGATGTGTTCCACACTGGTGACTGTGATTGTATCCTGTATACCGTGAGTGTTTGTTTATAGTTAGTGTTTAGTGTCTTTATCTGGTCAGCCCTGTCTTGTTTGGTTATTTAGTCCTTACCCTAGCCCTTGTTTTCCCCCTCGTGGGTTTTTGTTTTCCCTTTTTGTATTTAATAAACCCTTTTGTGTTGAATCCTGTCTGCACTTGAGTTCCTCCCTTGCAAACCCTGACAGAATGAACCGACCAAAAGGGAACTCAGCAGACAGGAGGCAATACTGGATGTTGTCAGCCAGCAAGCGAGGTTGTTTTGAGGGCTCTCGCCTTGTGGTGTTCCGGGGGACCAGGGGAGGTCGTTCCGGAGCGAGCAGGCGAGAGGAGGAGCCCCAGAGGTCCCCACCTACCCAGCTGCCAACGGTTCCAGAGGGTCGTATCCTGGCCGTGGCCACTCTGGGGGATCAGGCACATCCCTCACCGAGTCCTGAGGTGCCTCCCACACCCGTCGGTCTCCCCGGGAAGCGAGGGAGACGGTTATCGTGGGAGTCTGCCTCAGAATCGTCGGAGTCAGCCCTGCCAGAGACCGAACTCCTCCAACCCGCCTCTGACCCAGCTGTGGCCTCTGCACCGCGCCCAAGGAGGGAGAGGAGGAAGAGGGGGCCTGCCGGTCCTGTGACCCTGTCTCCTCCCGTGCCAGCAGCGGAGAGCGCTGGCGTGCCCGTGCCAGCAGCGGAGAGCGCTGGCGTGCCCGTGCCAGCAGCGGAGAGCGCTGGCGTGCCCGTGCCAGCAGCGGAGAGCGCTGGCGTGCCCGTGCCAGCAGCGGAGAGCGCTGGCGTGCCCGTGCCAGCAGCGGTGGGCGTTCCCGTGCCAGCAGCGGAGAGCGCTGGCGTGCCCGACCCAGCAGCGGTGAGCGTGCCCGAGCCAGCAGCGGTGAGAGCTGGCGTGCCCGTGCCAGCAGCGGTGAGAGCTGGTGTGCCCGAGCCAGCAGCGGTGAGCGTGTCCGAGCCAGCAGCGGTGAGCGCTGGCGTGCCCGAGCCGGCAAAGAAGAGGGCAGTATGCAAGTCGGCAGTCGTGAGAGCGCAGGAGAGTGCCGCGGCCGACTCTGCAGCAAAGACTTTAGTTCAGTGTATCTCATCTCGTAAGGAGATGCCAATTGTCTTAGCGGCTAAAGTCTTTTCTGATTATTTGTCTAGTCTTGTCCGTATCCTAGAAGTCCCCGTCAGTCCTGTCTTGTCCTCAGACCCTGTCCCCAGAAATCCCGAGTGTCCTGATGTCGTCTCCCCGTGTCCCGTAGATGTCGTCTCCCCGTGTCCCGTGAGTGTTGCCCCGTGTCCTGCTGATGAAGTCATGTATCCTGTTGATGTGGCCCCGTGTCCCGTAGATGTCCCGTGTCCTGTTGTCCCCCCGTGTCCAGTAGATGTTGCCCCGTGTCCCGTAGATGTCCCGTGTCCAGTAGATGTTGTCGTCCCGTGTCCAGTAGATGTTGTCCCCCCGTGTCCAGCTGTCGTCTCCCCGCGTCCCGTAAGTCTTGCCCCGCGGCCCGTAAGTGTTGCCCCGCGTCCCTTGTCTGCTCCTATCATGTCCCCTGTCAGTTGTCCCGAGACCCCTCCCCGCCCCTCACCACCCAGACCTGCCCGTACCCCCCGTCGTCAGCCTTCGTCCTGTCCTCCTAAAACTCCTGCCCCACCCACTCACCCTGGTCTGTCCCCCATGAACTTTGTGGTCCCGCCTCCTCCCCTTCCCTGTTTGTTTTTTTTGATTTGTCACCCTAACCCTGCCGTCGTGTATTCATGTCTGCCTTTGTTATTATTTGTCATGTCCTGTTGGTTTGTGTCTGTGTCCCAGTCTGTCATGTCAGTCGTGTCCCGTGTTTGATGTTCCCTTGAGGAGCGTCTGGAAGCCGCTCCTTAAGGGAGGGGTTCTGTCATGATTCTGCCCTCGTGTCCTTGATTTTTCCTAGTCTTGAGGCAGGATCATGACAGACCCATGTTTTGTGTACAAGCGCATGGCCTTGTCTTTGGGCCATGTGCTTGTGTTGTCTCGTTCCCTTGCCCCGCCCCCCTTGTTAACCTAGTCGTGTCTTGATTGTCCTATCTGTAACACCTGTCGTGTCTTGATTAGTACCCCTATTTAGATCTCCTAGTGTGTTCTGTCTTGCGTCGGTTCATTGTGTTACTTATGTGCTTCTCAGATGTGTTCCACACTGGTGACTGTGATTGTATCCTGTATACCGTGAGTGTTTGTTTATAGTTAGTGTTTAGTGTCTTTATCTGGTCAGCCCTGTCTTGTTTGGTTATTTAGTCCTTACCCTAGCCCTTGTTTTCCCCCTCGTGGGTTTTTGTTTTCCCTTTTTGTATTTAATAAACCCTTTTGTGTTGAATCCTGTCTGCACTTGAGTTCCTCCCTTGCAAACCCTGACAGTTTCTCTCTAAATAGATGACGAGGACACTTCCTTACATTTGTTTATGTAAAAACTGTTATATTTATGTAGGCCAAAAGTAGTATCTGAGCACTCCACAATGTTATGTTTATATATAAACCCAAGTAATATTAATAAAAAAGAAAATGTTAACAATAAATTCAACATCTTTGTTACTAACTCAGTGGAGATGGGAAAAGAGGTCTCCTTAACTGAACAGAGCTCGTCGCACTTACTCTTAAACTGAAAAGAGAAAAATGCATGACTGGTAAGAAACCAGTTACAGTTTGAAAGTTAAAAACAATAGACATTTTAAAGAAATCATTTACCGGTTGAGAGCATGTTGACCGTTTGTCTAGTTCATGGCTTAGCTCCAGAAAAATCAGTGATGAGCCATATTTTTTATAGTTTTATCCTTTAAGATAGACAGTGACGATGGCCTTGTCATGTACTCTCGCCTATTATTTAAATGTTGTTCATCCGAAGCGCAGTTTTGAGCAACCCAATACGTTTAGTGCTTGATTCTTAAATGAATACTGTATAAACAGTTCAACTGCAGCGCTCACACTGAGATGTAAAAGGTCTTTATTCACACCTTTCACTCACCTGTTACTTCTAGCTGGATTCCCTGACTGTTTGTCCAGTTTCGTCCGGAAGCAGTGCTGAGCACAAACCGGAAGATGCCCGCGTCACTCTTTCTCACGTCCCTCAGCAGCAGCGAGCAGTTTCCCGCGTCAGGATGCACAGACTCCACACGGCCTTCAAACGCGGGGTCCTGAGAGACCCTGACCTTCTGCTCTGGTGATTTCTCATAGAGCCATTCGGCTGCTCTTACCTGCTCGCTCGGAGAAGTGTGTTTGCAGGGAATGAGCACCGTCGACTGCCGAACCACACACATTCTGCTGACGATATGAGTCACCTCATTCTGCACACCTGCAATACACAAGAATGCATGCAGAAATGCTGCTTTGCTTTTCTTAATTGCCATTATATTGTTCCATGATGAGCCTTAAAACCAAACATGCACTCTTAAAAATAAAGGGTCCAGAAGACGACTGTTTCAGTATACAGTGCACTGCAAGGTGTGAAAGTTTGTTCTTAAAGGGGGGGTGAAATGCTATTTCATGCATACTGAGTTTTTTACACTGTTAAAGAGTTGGATTCCCATGCTAAACATGGACAAAGTTTCAAAAATTAAGTTGTACGTTTGAAGGAGTATTTCTGTTCCAAAAAATACTCCTTCCGGTTTGTCACAAGTTTCGGAAAGTTTTTTTCGAGTATGGCTCTGTGTGACGTTAGATGGAGCGGAATTTCCTTATATGGGTCCTAAGGCACGTCTGCCGGAAGAGCGCGCGCTCCCGTATAGCAGAGCACTGAGAGCACAACAGACTTCACTGATCAGAGCGAGAGCGTCCCGAAATGTCACAAAAGAAGTGTGTTTTTGGTTGCCAGGGCAAGACAACCCTGCACAGATTACCAAAGAAAAAACAGCATTAAGGGACCAGTGGATGGAGTTTATTTTTACAGAGCATCAACGGAGTTGTGCAAGTGTTTTTGTTTGTTTCCATTTCGAAGATGCTTGTTTTACAAGCAAGGCCCAGTTTGACGACGGATTTGCACATCGTTTATTTCTTAAGGATAATGCAATCCCAACGGAAAAGGGTCACGATCGTGTGTTGGAACCGCAGGCGATGAGTAAAACTGCTTCAAATATCTCTGTGTTGTTAACTTAGCTATCGGCGCGTAAGCACATCAAGTAAACAACATGCGATGTTGTAATCAAACTGCACTTTCCACATGTACAGCTTAAAAAAAAATAATAATAATAAATAAAAAGAAGACAAAGTGGAACTTAGTCATTTTCCAAAACCACTAAGCAAATATATACAGTTTCAGTAAATACCACATAGAGACGTCGTTGCTGATGCTGCTCTTGTTAAATTTCAGCCTCTGGATCTGATTCTGGATCATAAATATACGCTGAATCTGACTGTAAGCCATGGTTTGTTTTGGTTTGTTTTTCCTCACGGTAATGTCACAGCTTCCACATGCTCTCAACTCAAAAGCCTACTGGCGCTCGTGATTCTTTAGCTCCGCCCACACGTCACGCCTCCAGCGGCTCGTGTTTTTCCGGGAAGAATCGGCACAGACTATCTTTCTCTTATGAATATAATAAAACTAAAGACTTTTTGGAGTTATGAAGGATGCAGTACTACTCTATAGTTACTCAAGATTAACAGGATATTGAGTAAAAATGAGCATTTCACCCCCCCCCCCCTTTAACTGCAGAGACACAGGATGCTTTAAGAGAAGTTGTTTTAAGCAAATGTGTTGCCAGTAAAGCAACTTTGTTTTCTGCTTATCAGAAAACGGTCTTCGGTAAAGACTGCTGTTTAATACATCACCACATCACACAGATATGTTACCTTTTGCCATCAGAGAGATCCAGACGAAGTACTGAGGCAGTAGAGCGGGACACACCTGCAACACATGAGACTTATCATGCAAAACCTCCATAAAATATCTGATCTTTCTTCACTGTGAAAATTCAAACTAGTTATTATTATGTATTCAGTAGTCATTATTCCTTAACCTTTTACAGAAACGCTTAATTAAAGCATGTTTCCAGCCTTGTTCTTATCATTGCTTGACTTAAACTGAACATAAATGACCAGGCTTTTCTTTACTACTATAAGTCTTGTGCTAAAATACAGTGCAGTGTTAAGAGTAACTTCAACGAGTTAAGAATAATGTAAGGGAAAAAAAAACATCTCAGTCATTTAAACTAAACATGATTTAAAATGAAATACATTACCATGATACTGACGAACATTAAAGTAGAAGTTCAGACACTGTGGTGAAACAAGATGTACTAAGACTAGAATAACGTACATCCTCTTCCCTTGTGAAACCACGGAGAGAATTTGATATGCTCTCTGTCTAGAGAAAAGAAAAAATGCTGGTCAAGCTTAAAGTGACATAACTATGGAAAGTACAGCTGCTCTAAAGGGACCAAATATTAGCTCAATCTTATGGAAACATTTCCCAGGGTTTTTGACAAGGACTTGAATATTTTCTAAAAATGAGTAGACTGCATTTGTTGGAAGTGATAAAGAAGGAAAAGTTACTTTTTGAAAAAATACTTTTGACAAGTTACTCTTTTTTTTATGATAGTGTATGTCACAATGTCGTGTGTTTGCCTGGAACATAATTTAATTCTCAAGAGAACATGAAAGATGATATAATAATAACAACACACTTACTGTTTATATAATTTCTTTTAGACTTGTAAAAAAGAGTTGAAGCAGTTAGGTTCCACAGTCTCCGAGACACTGCGTTCAGATACTTATCTTTGAAGTGTGTCACTTGAAGTGAGTTAAATCTGACAAAACCTCCGTTTGTAAAACGGTATAAAGTAAAAAGTAGATTTAGTATTCTATATTTAATGTTAAAAAACGTCAAACATATTATATGTGTTTATAGATGCTCTTAAACGCGTATACAGTATGTGTACAGTACGCCTGTACAGTAACGTCACGTTCATCCGAACTTGCGCGAGCTCTCTCGGGACCGGAGTCCGTCAGGCATCATGTCCAACAATAACGCGAGCAGCAGCAGTGTGGCTGGGGCGCAGAGAGCCGTCAAACAGCTCAGTCTGGAGGCCAAAATACGACGAATTAACGTACGTATGTCGACTTCAACAGTAAACCTGTACGAGTGTTGGGTTTTAAGAGTTTATGAATGAGTTTAGCCGGGTTGAGTTACTGCTAGTGCTAACGCTAACCATTGTTGACAAAACAATCAAAACGCGTTTTAACTCGCGTGTAACATTAGGTTAATAGTTTCAGTTTTTTAAGTCTCGGCTTTTCCGAGATGCGTTTAAAGTGTTTAATACTAGTCTTACACTGCCAGAAGCGTATTTTAGGCGTAAAGTTCAAACAACTGTTAGATGTTGTTCACCATGCTCATTAATAATGCAAATATATGCAAACAAAGAAGGACCGCTGTTGTACAGTGATGGGGTCAGATTTTATTTCAATATTGTGGAACATATTACTTTAAAGACAATGGTGAAACTTTGGTGTGTGTCCAAACTAAACTTTTTTTTATTTAATTATTTTTTTGCGTGCGTTGCTGACCCCGAACAAAAAGACAAACGGGACTCTAAAGACCCCTTAATATAAAAATGCTATTTTTTTTTCTTTTTCTTTTTCTTTTTTATTTAGAATACTGTGCAATAAATTTCACTATTAATGCAATGTTTGGTAGTTGTGTTACCCAATATACCGGAACTATAGATTAATCATGCCACTGTTGTCTGAAAGAAACAGATCTACATTTGTTCAATGCTCAGAAGCAATCAGAACATATAGAAAAGCTAATTTCAACCAATGTAGGGCAAGATACTACAAGTGAATAGGTTAAAAAAAAAAAAAACTTGTTGATTGATCACAGTACATTAAGACACAAATTGTGTATTAAATATGCTTCATAATTTCAGGTTCAGACTCCTTCTTTTCAACCCCTCTGTAAACACTTTCAAAATATATACAGGAATAAAACTCGGGAGTGTGCACTTAATGCATATTGTTATGTGGTCTTAATTGTAATCTCTGTAGGTTTCTCAAGCTGCCACAGACCTGAAGAACTTCTGCCTGCAGAACGCCCATAAAGACCCGCTGCTGTTGGGTGTGCCGTCCAGCGACAACCCCTTCCGGCCGCCCAAGTCCTGCGGCCTCCTCTGAACAACTCCTGTCTGATCACACATAGGTTACCAACAAACTCCCGTCCTTCTAAAGCACCCTAGATGCATTTAGTAAACGCTTACACAGTCATAATCGTTTTCAAATTTATGAGGCCATCCAAGATGGATACGAGTGTTTCTTCAATGTAGCATTGCATCACTTGCTCACCAATGGATGCTCTGCAGTGAATGGGTGCCGTCAGAATGAGAGTCCAAACAGCTGATAAAAACATCCCAATAATCCAGAAAAAGTTTTCTTGTGAAGTGAAAACCTGTGTGTTTGTATGAAACAAATCCATCATTGAGAGGTTTATTCCTTCAAACTGGTCCATAATCCATATTGTTTGGTGAAAAAGTCATCTTGTCTGAGTCAGGAGAGAAATATGCACCGGTCAAGCACCGTATACAAGCAAAACCAGTTTTAAATAAACAAGTTTGTGGATTTTGCTGTGGCCTACTTTCCTCCAGATCTGTTCCTGGTAACAAACAAACTCACCTACATCTTGGATGACCTGTTTTCAGCAAATCTTCATTTTTGAATGATCTACTCCTTTAAATATATTAATATCTATGTGACATCTGTTATTTCAGAGCTGGTGAAGTGCTCAGATGATGGGGCTGCCTTCGAGTGTCTGTTTCTACTTTTACACCACTCCATAAAGACCTGAAATACTACACACACTACTTAGCAAGAAATATTTCCCCTGTATTAATTTCCCTCAAACTCATTTAATATCTGCACAGTTGCTGTCTATTTTTATTAACTTTATTAATGCTGAATTTACACCGTATAGTACAGTCAACTGTAAAAGCGATGACACCCCCATGTTTTCAAAGTAAATTTATGTACAAAACACTATTTTATTTGTAATGCATATTTTATAAAACAAAAAGATGAAGATTGTGTTAAGTTTTCCCTTGTTTATGTGGAAGGAATGGACAAATTAAACTATTAGAATATTTTTCTACTGTATCTAACTTATGACCTGCAAGATTTGGTTTGAAGGTCATTTGTAAACACTGTTAGATGTCTTCCTTTATCTGAAGCCCATCTGAGGTCTGGACTGATGAGCTGATGAGTTGAGTCAGGTGTGTTTGATGAGGAAGACGTTCAATTTGTGCTCTGTTGAGGAAACCTTTATTACCTACTGAATTAACATGTTCAAATTAAACCTTTATTCCCGTTTCACTGACTTTTTGTTTAACTGACTTTAAAAAAATAAAGTGTTCTTGATCATTTATCTGTTGTCTTTTGTTGAATGTCCTTTAAAATGCATGGTTGAAGTGTGTTTTGTCTCTGATACGTCGGTGCTCACAGCTGCTGGCTAATAGACTGAAGCTCTTAATCACTGATGAGATGATTGAAGGAAACCTGCAGATATCAGATCAAATGGTTGATTAAATGAAACAGAAGTCATTTATGATCTCAGTTTGCTCCGTGACACTCTTTATTAACTTTTTAAGCTGCCTTGTGAGTGAATAGGTGCATATGTTATTATATATATATTTTTTTTTTGCTCTGATAAGACGTATGTATTCATATGTTCAGGGAATGAACTGATGTAGAAATGATACATTTTGATAAGTTACTTGATGTTAATCGTTTATAAATTGTGCGAAAAAAATCTAATTTGCTTCTTTGCTGAAGAAACTGATCAGTAATTTTACTTTTAAAACCGTTTTATTTCCTATTTATTTCTATACACTGGAAAATGGCATTTTGACTAAGACGCTAGTGTTTTGAGTTGCAGTGATTAATATTGTTATGCTGCAGGATCTGGGCTTATGGCACACAAACATGTCGCAAGATACCCAACATCCCACATGAGAGCTCAGGACTGTTCAGGTAACACACACACACACACACACACAGTCAGCATGTCACACGGCTGATACACAGATTGAGTTTGTGTTTCTCTGCATCTCAGAGATGCTGAACTCTGTGATTCTGCCTCCGTGTCCTGATGAAACCACACACAGCTTCTCACACAGGATCTTCAGAGACCCGACCAACTCATTACAGGTGCACAAAACACCCGAGCCTCGCTCAACATCACAGTTCACAAATCTTCTATTTTTTTTGCATCAACTTGTGACCGTATTATTATTCTTCTCCGTTAAACATTTTCCTTTTATCCATCTATCATGCATTATGTATTTTTACTTCATTTTAGTACTTGTATCTTATATTATTTTTTTACTTTCGTATACATATATTTTGCAACTATTAATTGCATTATATATTTAGGACCCCAGCAAAAAAAAAAAAGAGAGAATGAACCTCTCAAGAGGAAAATATTCATTATTTTATTTATTATGTTGGTACTATCCACTCAAACACAAGAGGTTTATTCCAATATTATACCAATATAATTATTTAATTGTTCTATTATAAGAGAATGACTGACCATATCATCTTTAACAGGAGCAGCTTATAGAGAAGGACCTCCACATCTCCAGACTGCAAGATGCTCTGACCTCTGAAAGAGAAAAGGTTAATCTCTCACATGATGTGCAATTAATATTAATCTATCTTAGAGTTCCTTAGGTGCAAGGCAATAGATCCCAAGTAGGGGTAACTGCGGGCTGGAGTAGAGGGTGTTGTGGTGAAGGTAGGGGGTGTGGCTTAGGGGTTATCTGTTGTAGCACTCACCTCTCAGCACGCCTCCTTATGCCACGCCCATTACCCCGCCCTGCAGCTACACCTGTGTCTGATCCGCATGTCTGTGTGCAGTGTGCGCAGCTGCAGTGTCGCAGTAACCAGCAGGCAGCAGAGCTGAAGCGCAGAGAGCAGCACATCAACCGCATGAGAGACAAACTCTCACAGCTCACCGACAGACACAAACACCGGAGCATCTGTGAGACTCACTACTACACAAACCCTGTTTGTTTAACTTCTACTGGTTTTCACCAGACCTCTGAGCCTGATGCACTCGCTCACCCTAGGGGTTACATTACTCTATAAAACCCAACTGAAACATGACTGAATTATATTCCCTGTCCATAGCCATTGAGATAATAAATGTGTTGCCGAAGCGGACCGGACGGAGAGAGCCTGGCTTCAAGACCGCAAGGGCTGATGGGAGGTACAACCAATGTCCTGAAACATTAGAAATGTTTTATTGACAATACTGTGCGCTGACGAATCATGCATGTGTATAACCGTAAACAATTTGACTTAAGTTCTTTTAATGGCAAATTTCTAAAGAGTTGGTGCAAGTGCTTTGTCTCCTCAGGACAGAAGAAGCACTGCGTCTGCTGTTGGACCGAAGGGAAGCCGAGCTCAGAGAAGCCATGAAACTACGACACGGCCTCACTACTCTACTGCACATGCTCCGAAATAACATGGAGCAGGTGAGAACGAGAGAGACATGATTTCCCGTGTCAATAAATGACTACATCCCATTTTAAATGCTTTTAAGTATGAATTGTGACTCCCACTATAAAATTTAAGATGAAAGTATGCAAATCAGGGTGCTCCTATAGTAAAATCTTTTTAATTAGACACTAAGAGACCGCCGCCATACAGAACTGGCAGATGAGAACGATGACAAAGTGCTGGTCCAATCAGAGCAGTGCCTCGGTGATCATGTGACCGGAGGTGTGGTCCAGGAGTGGATGCAGGTTCAGAAAAGACTCCAGGAGCTCATGTTAAGGAGTAAGAACCGTGTGATTTGAAACTGACAGGTTCGAGGAGGCTTTATAGACTTGATTCTGCGTGTGTGCTCAGGTCCTGTTGCTCACGGGACAGACCAGGAGAAGCTGCTGGCTCATCTTGAGGAGGAGCTGGAGCAGAGCAGACATCTGATCCGAGCGCAGCAGCAGTTACTGCAGGTCAGACACGAGAGCCGCGGTCCCGTCTGATCTTGTGTTAAGGTTTAGGAGAGTAGCTGAAGGTGATTTCTCTCAGGACAGTGTGTCTCCGCCCCTCCCCACTGTGCTGATGGACTGCTACTATCTGGAGGAGTGGGAGCGGCTACAGGACCACTGGGAGGAGTTTAACAGGCAGAGGCGGAGCTTCCAGCAAGAGAGGCATGCCTTCACTGAAGCTGCAATCCGATTGGGTCACGAGGTGAGAGGAGCTCGCACTGATTACATGTTTGTCATTATTGCATGTCTTCACATTTTTAATGAATGTAAAAACACTACATATTGTTTGCATCTCCACACATCATCTGTGTAGCAGTTTTTGTTGCATCTCTACACCGCATCGGTGTAGCAACTTAATATATTGTGTAGTTCATTAGTTTTTTTTTTTTTTTTTTTTAGAACTTTTTTTTTTTTGCACAGTATAAAGAGTATGTCAGACCTACATTTCACTGCTTATGTCATAACTTGTACATGATATACATTTTGAATCTTGAATGAAGTCCATTCACCTAACAGTGGCATCATGTGGAGAGAACCCCATTAAATGATCAACAATTCACTAATGCAGTGGTTCTCAACCGGGGTCTGGGCCCTCTAGTGGGCCTCAGCTTATTTCCATGGGGGCTTAATGCCTTAATGCTTA
Source organism: Carassius auratus (assembly GCF_003368295.1). Lineage (NCBI taxonomy): Eukaryota > Metazoa > Chordata > Actinopteri > Cypriniformes > Cyprinidae > Carassius > Carassius auratus. Next base: position 8,366,238 of record NC_039243.1, read on the forward strand.
AATTCTTTTAAAATAAAATCAAGCTTTAAAATGAGAAGACAAAAAAGTCTTTGAAAACCTTGGATGAACGAGGGAGTTTTAAAGGTGTGATTTCTATACCTGGAGTCATGGCAATTAGTAAAAGTCGAGGACATTTTTATAAAGAATATAAATCTAATTATGTCAAGCTTTCATATTTTATGAGGTGTAAATTGCTATTTGTGAGTAAAAATGTTCATAGTCTCTGTAAACTTAGAGTGCAAAAATCACTCTAGAAATCACCCAGCTCTCTTTACGGTTCAAAGAAAGACATTTTGAAGATTCAAGAATCTTTTTGCTACAGCAACAGTTTATAGTGACCACCAGGGGGTTGTCAAGCATAAAAATCAAAGCATCTTAAAACTAATGAATCTTTTGAATGAGCTGCTTAATCATTACATTTTCCTTTTAGTTTCCACAGAAAAATAAGTGCATGGGTTGCATAATAATAGGGTTTAATTTTAGGTGAATTATTCCTGTAACACTTGATGATCATAACTGTCCTCCAGTAATTAATCTGCATGTGTGTGTTTCAGAGATGTGAGTTTGAGCGGCAGAAAGCCTCCCGTTTGAAGTCAGACTTCCTCAGTTTTTCTCCGGTCAAGAAAACCTTGCAGTGGAACAGGAGAGAAAGCACAGCGCTCAGCGACCTACGTATACACACACACAGAGCTCACACACAGATGTTTACAGCACTAACATCACACTGTAATGCAGCTGTTTGTGTGCAGGTGCAGCAGCACCGGAGCAGCTCTCTCTGTCCCCGTGTGTCACACCATCATCTGAGGGGTCAGAGGTCACGCCGGTGTCCCGTCAGAACATGGTCATGACCCCCAACACCCCTGAGCTGTACTCCGCTCTTAAACTGCCCTACTGCAGGTCTGATATCTGCCTCTGTCTCTCATGCATGGTTCATTCCAGAGCACGGGTGGATTTAAGAGTCCTGTTGTGTTTCAGGTCCGAGCGGATCCTTCAGTCACCTGATGAGCACAACGCAGACTGGCCCTTTCAGTTTACACCCTGAACCGCTTCATGAGCTGGAAATGATTTGTTTTTGTTTTGTTTTTTGTGAATTAATCAATTAAATAAAGGATGTCATGATGTAAAGAATTACTTTGTATTGTTTCCACTTTCTAACACCTCAAAATCTCTCACAGATGCACACATCAGATCAATAATTGCATTGTTTTGAACAATACAGCTGAGACTTTGGCTAGCTGTCTCGATGTCTATTTTTAAAGTACTATTAAACACAAAGTCCACATGCCTGCTCTTAGAGGCTTTGAACTCAACATGTTCTTTATATTACTGAAAATTATGTAATCTCAAACTGGAAGTGTGATTGGCTGATAATTAGGGTTACATGGGTTCAAGAAACCTGTTGTTTGATTTTTCTTTTGGTTACTGTCTTGATTTACTCCAGATTCAACTAAAATTAAAAGTTCAAAAGTTAATGACACGCTAAATTTGCATACTGTAGATTGCTTGTTAAAATGTATTCAACTTTCCTCAAACCCAGTTTTGTAAAATAATTTCTTATAACCAATTATGAATCACTTAAATCAAATAAACAGTTTAAAACCATTTGAAAAATATAAATAACGTATAATTTTAAACTGACGGGAAGGATTCGCTTCACAAGAGAAAACAAATTATAACACGACCAACCGTCACACATTTTAAATAAATTATTTAAAGTCGTAATACACCGACACGCTGTGGATTGTGGGCCGTTCCCGCGTGCCGTAAAGCGCGAGCCTCCACCGTTGCTATGGGAAACCTGGCGAAAAGCAGGAAGTGCTGAATCTACACTGACATCGGTGCGGATCTGTGTTTATCTCTGTATCAATGACACTCTGGCGCATAAACATAATCACAGGTAGCTTATTCGTCTTAACAGAACAGATATTCACCACGCAACCCTTTTTCGGAGGAACATATGATAGAGGTATCTCGTTCAAATTATTAGTAAACAAAGTCTGATGGAAGAATTAGCCTCCTTGCTAGCAGGCACTTTGACTGAATTAGTTGTTTACTTTATGATTTATATTATGAATTATCTGATATTTATTTTATGGCTTCGTTTGGCTTTGTTTCCAACAGTTTGGGTGCAAAATCAGCTAAATAAATGCTTTAGACTGACTTGTTTAATCCTGTAAACACTAGCAGGTTAAATACTGCTGAAACATTCCCTGGTGATCTCAGTCAGTGTTAATGGTAAAGGTGGTGGAGGTCTGGGATATATATATATATATATATATATATATATATATATATATATATATATATATATATATATATGCGTAGATTCTGATGCGTGGATTATACAAATACAGACGTCACGGTTCACGTCATGACGTCACTCGCGTTCTGGAGTGGTTGTATGTTGTGTTATTGACAGACTGATCCTGATGCAGTGGCTGTTATTAATGAATCACTCTCTCTTCAGGTTTGAGAGACCTTTGGAGAAAATGAGTCGAAGCCAGAACCCTGCGCAGAAGGGCCAGGGGACCGCCAGGGCCAGACAGGTACAACACAAGACTGTGCATGCTTATTTACGTATTTATTTATTTTACTTAATAATATTTGATGAAAATGACAGACTTGTGGTGGCATGTAGAACTTGGTATTATTATTTAGTATACTTAAACTGCATTCACTTTTGTGTGCCACACATGTAGACGCAAAAACTTCAGCAGTTAATATAATATATAATATCATAATGTTCAAACAATCAATAAATCAGTTTTGAGTCTTGTAAATTAAAACCAAAACCTAATTAAAAAAATGTGTTACTTGAAATAAAATAAACACTAACCAAAATATAATTAAAAAACAACAACAAAAATAGCTGCAGAGGCAGCTATGTTACTTTCAATTACTTCCACCTGAAGTACCTTCATAAAATAAGATCAAATAAAATATTTTAAATACATATTAAGTGAATGTAGATGTATAAAATGCTTTTAGAATTTGCAAGTTCACGTTAAAATAATCAATAAATCAGTTGCTATCCACAGGGTAATTACAATCAACTAAAACTAACGAGTAAATAAAATAAAAGATACATTTTATTACTTGAAAAGAAAAATGCTTATTTCATTTTACAACATTTCTCTTTTTCATTAAGTTTAACTTGAAGTAATAAAATAACAAAATAAAAAACGAATTAAAATGACACACACAAAAATTACTTAAACTTTATAACAGAAATTTTAATCATATGAAAATGATAAAACTGAAAAAAATTAAAATACTATCTCAACGATACTAATAAAAATAACCCTGGCTCTCCATCCCCACGTTCAATCAGATGGGATTGCTGTTGGACTTGTCTCCTGACGATGGGCTGGATGACTCTGGAGGAAATGATGAGGAGCTGGAGGCGGAGCTTCTGGCATTGATGGGGGGAGGAGGGAGGGCTGGACCAGCGGCCAAGAAACCTGGAGGAAAAGGTGAAGAAGCAGCAAGCCGTGCTTGGCACCCAAACCTTGTCCCTTGGCATTTGTTCGTCATCTTTCTCTCTCTTTTGCGTCATGTAGCTCCAGTGCCCTTGGGGGACATTGAGCGCATTGCAGCCCATTGTATGAAAGACCTGGACGAGGACGGAGACGATGATGGTGATTTAGAGAACGATGCTGATCTCTTGGTAAGACACAAACCTTCTTGTCTTCACGTCCTCTACAGGTGGCATCAGGTATGATGTTTCTCGCAGGAAATGTTTTTGATTGAAGTCGTTTCATGTGTTTCAGGCTGAGCTGAATGAGGTACTGGAAGACGATGAGGAGCAAGTGATCAGGAAACCTCTTCCATCACCAGTGCCTCCTCAACGCTCAAATGCAGCGCCCGCATCCCAGAATGCACCTGCCAGCCTGGAGGTTCGCCTGCAAGAGCGCTTGGACATGTACCAGACGGTATTTATTACAATTATTCTAAATGAATAAGATTATTTAATGTACTTATAGTAAATAACACAAGTGTAACAATTGCTGTATTCATATTTACCTTTATTTTACATACTATTAGAAGTAAATTATTTGAGAATTTGTCAAATTGAAGAAAAAGAGCATGATTAAAAATAACTAAAATAAACAATTTATACTATATTTTATATAGTGTATGTTTATATTTTTTGTATATATGTAAGTTTAAGGTTATTTTTACTACATTTATGCTGCACTAGATAGCAATAATAAAATATACTAATGCATTGTCATAGAAGAAAGCCACAATATACTCTTCAGCTGGGTTTGCCAAAGTTTTTGAGGTTTTTGGAAATATTCACCAGATATTTAAAGACTTGTTTAAATGATAAACATGTGTGTTTCCTAAATATGATGGCATATTTATGAAGTATCAAAGCTCTATTGTTAGACAGAGAGAATATGAAGTCCTATGCTTCTACATTCAGGTGCTGTCAAAATAAAAGTCCTTCTCACTCCTTTTATCAGTCAAACAGAAAAAAGACTGGAAGTTTGCAATGTCTCAGATAGCGATCAACCAATATATTCCCAAAGGCAATGTATTATATGCATCAAGTATCCGAGCCATTACAAACTGCTCCACAGGCTGAGCCAATCAGAGAGCCAGAAAAGCCTGCTCGAGCAAACACACCACTGCAGACGGCCAATGTCAAGCCAGCTCCCTCCAAACCTCAGCTGCTCCTGCCTCCGTCACAGAGAGCGACGGTCGTAACGCCCGATACACCAGCCATATCACCCCTCACACCCGGCCAGCCCAGCACACAGCACTCGGGTACACACACACACACACACACACACACACACACACACACGCTCTCATTCAACTGTCTCTGTGAAGCTGTTGTCACACACATGTCTGCGTGTGTTTCAGAGCTCAAAGCGAGTATTTTAAGCAGACAGAGAGAGTATAAGCTGGCAGCCTTGAAGGCCAAGCAGAGCGGGAACACGGATCGAGCCAAACAACTCTACCAAGTGTCCAAGGTGAGGGAGTGTTGCCAGCGTCTGTTCCACTCATGTTTCAGTTAAAACACTGTCATGTTTCATTCTACCAGAGTGACAATAAAGACCAGAGTTATTATAAATAAACTAGAACTTGGGAAAAAGCATTATATTACAGTACTATATATCCACACAAAAAACAGAACAGACTTGGCTGAAAAGCATTAAAACTCTTACTGACTGCGATCTTTTGAACAGAAGTGTAGGTCTGTTATTGTGGATTGTAGATGTATCTGCATACACAACACTAGATGACAATTAACCACAACAAACTGGGAAAATGCCTCTCTTCTTCCCAGAGACTGGACTCTGTGGTGGAGCGTGTTGACCGAGGGGAGTTTGTGGACCTCAGCTCAATGCCGCCCCCTCCTGGTACTGCTTCACCTCACAGCTCTTCATTCACTTCAGATTCATTCTGGTCGGTCTGATTTTGATGAAAGTGTCTCTGTCTTTCAGGAGAGGTTGAAGAGGTGCGTTCTAACCCTCCTCAGCTGTCCTCTAAACCAGCCGTCCCTCCGGCTTCACCCACTGCTGCCCCAGACACAGGTGTGTGTGTGTGTGTGTGTGTGTGTGTGTGTGTGTGTGTGTGTGTGAACCTGACATCCCACACACTGCTCGGACCCAGTCAGCATCAGTTATGCTGTAAATGAAAGCATACATGTGTGTTTCAGCTCTCTGTGCTCCCCGGAGCGTCGCCGAGGCCTTACAGCAGCGCATGGACAGATATAAAGAAGCTGCAGAGAGCGCCAAGAGCAAAGGAGACGAGCGCAAGGCACGCATGCACCAGCGCATAATCAAGGTAACACACGCGAACACTAACTTAAATAAATCAACAGGTGCCATTTCATTCATCTCTTGTGTGTGTGTGTGTGTGTGTGTGTGTGTGTTCTGGACTTCAGCAATATCAAGACGCCATTAAAGCTCATAAAGCAGGACGGCCGGTGAATCTGGCAGAACTTCCTGTTCCACCAGGTAACACTTGATTACTTGTTTCCAGAGACAGCCAAGTTTCTGACAAATACAGTAAGACGTCTTTGAATGTCTCTCACCAGTTAAGAAATGTACCGTATAATGTGTTAATTAAAATCTAAAAATATCAAGAGGTGTTTGCAAACGTTAGAGTGTGGTGTGCTGATTATTTATTTATTTATAATTATTAAATATACACGGCTGTTCAGATGTTTGGGGTTGGTAAGGTATATACTTTTTAACTTGAATTTAGTTCTATGTGAAAATTTTATAAAAGAAAACTTCAAATGTATTTTTAATTTTAATTAAGCATTTATACATTTAGATTAAATATTTATTCCTGTGATAAAAGCTGTATTTTCAGCATCATTCCTCCAGTCTTCAGTGTCACATGATCTTCAGAAATCACTCTGATGTGCCGATTCGCTGCTCAGGAAACACTTCTGATTTTTATCACTGTTGAAAACAGTTGTGCTGCTCATATTTTTGTGGAGTGATGTGTTTTATATTTCAGGATTATTTGATGAATAGAAAGTTCAAAATGTATCTCTTAAAAAAAAAAATGCTTATTGACCCCATACACTGAATTGTAGTGTACCTTTAAAATGATGGAATTAAATTAATTATAAGCAGTCAAACAGAAATAATGTAGTTATGGAAGCTGTTTCTGCACAGATTAAAAATGTAATTAAACATTTTTTATCTTATAATTCATTTAATAAAACTTGTTTTCTTGCAGTTCTGAAAAATAGTCATAATTACTTTTTTGAATTGCTTCACAATTCATTTTTTTGTATTATTATTATTTATTATTTTTTTTTCTCACCATTCTGAAATTTGAAGGATTTCCATGTCAAGCTTCCAGAGTAGAGTTTTACAGTTTGTGCACTTCATTTTCGCATTGTTAATGTGTGTGTGTGTGTGTGTGTGTGTGTGTGTGTGTGTGTGTGTGTGTGTGTGTGTGTGTGTGTCAGGTTGTCCTCCGCTGCAGGGCACTGAAGGCGGTCAGCAGAACTTCATGGGCGTTCTGGAGACAGCCATGAAACTGGCCAATCAGGACGCAGATGCCGACGCAGATGAAGACGAGGGTCCACAGAAGGTAGAGTCAGAGTTCAGCGAAACCTCTGGAAACTGTGCTTCAGTCTGGTTCTTCATCTCTCTGTGTCTGTGTAGCCATCGGCTCAGCCTGCCGTTCAGAAATCCAGAGCTCCCGCTCCTCCGAAAGCCTCGTCCACCGCAGGGACACCCACCGGCTCCACAAACACCCCCAAACCAGGAGGGAAAGGTAGATGTGTGTTTCTATATCAGCAGTGACGTGTCTGCTCTGTTGTGTGACGTGTGTGTTGTTCTGTAGCCCAGCAGCAGCTGGATTTCCTGACCCTACGCAGGCAGCAGTTCGTGAAGGCCGCGCTGCGCTCTAAAGAGATGAAGGACATGCAGGGAGCCGCTCAGCACCTGAGGAACGCTAAAGGCCTCGAACCCATGATCACTGCCGCCAAGGCCGGACTTCCTGTGGACATCAGCAAGGTGTGTGAACCACTGACACACACAAACATCACCGGAACTGGTTTTAGAGGGCTGAAACCTCCTGGGGACTTTGTGTTTACGAGTTATGAAGTCAAATTTATGAAATCAGATGCTTTGATCAGAGCAAGATGCTGAAGTACCTTCAAGATTTTCAACTCTACTTCTACAAAATGATGTATAAATGATGCACATTAATTTCTGAAAGTGTTGTAAGTTGTTTGTCTGGTGTCCAGGTGCCGGCCGCTCCAGTGCGCGAGGACGACTACACACTGTCTCATTCACGCTCGTCCGCTCTCTCTCAGCGCTCATCTGAGCAGTGCGCTCAACTCATGGGGCATCTCAAACAACAGCACGAGGTCTTTACACACACCACCAGCTAAACTCCAGAGATCTGATCCGTCTAAAGGGAAGTGCATGCTTTATTTCCAGTCGAAATGACTTTCTAACTCTTGTTTCCAGAAATGTCTGGCGTACTCGCAGCAGTACACTCATCTGGGGAACATAGCTGAAACTGCCAGGTGTGTGTGCTTTCATTTATCTTGATTTATAGTTTTTTTTTAATTGATGCAAGGTTAGCAGACTTTTCAGGTGTGTGTTCAAGGATGCTTTAAATTGATCAAAAGTGACAGTAAATACATTTAGACTCTTACAGAAGATTTCTGTTATGAATAATAAACTTGTTTGTGTGTCGGTTAGATTAAGCTACATGCCTCCACATGTTTAGTAAAACCTGAAATGAACATTGGAGCAGCAAATATGAGAGAAACGGGTTAATAAACATAGCAAATAAAAAAAAAGGGTTTGGTTTAAGGATTACTGCTGAGTAAAGGTTATTAGTTCTGTATAAAACTATTACAAGTATATAAAAATAAAATGTGTGTGTGTAGGTTTGAGAAGCTGGCTGAGGAATGCATGAGTAATATTGAAGTGCTGAAGAAAGCTCACGCTGAAGGAAGTTCAGTTCCTAAATTCCACACAGAGGAGCGCACCTTCAACTCTGTCAAGTGAGAACACACACACACACACACTCACACATGGCTGTCAGTGAGGGGTCCTATACAGACTCTCTAAAAGTCTTCATCTCTGTGTTTAGGATCTTTCCTAACCTGACGTCCAGTGACATGGTGCTGACCATCGTGAAAGGAATCAACCTGCCTGCTCCTCCAGGTGTGTGTGTGTGTGTGTCAGAAGGCTGTAAAAAGACTGATTTGTCTCTGAAATACACTACAGTTTAAATGTTTTTGGGATGTTTTTATTCATTTCTTTCATAAAATGTTCACTAACTCCAGCTTTGTCAGCAGTAATGTCTATATATGAATAAAACAATTCCTGAAATTCTGTGACAAAATGACTGCAAATGTTGTTTTCTTTGTTATCTCCAGGAGTCTCAGCCAACGATCTGGTTACGAGTGTGCTCTTTGAGTTCCCGTTCCCCAGCGCGGTACGCAACACTTTCACTCTCCTCTATACACACACACATGCTATCAGCATCTAACAGTGTGTGTTTGTTTCTTAGGAAGAAGCTCAGAGAGACAAAACCAGCACTGTGAGAAACTCCAGCTGCCCAGGTGTGCACACACACAAACACACACACACAGATGCAGGATCTGTGTTAGACAGCTGGTGGCAGCATTAGCTGACAGTCTTGGTGTGTTTCAGAGTTTAAGGAGGAGTTCAAGCTGAACATCAAGAGAGATCACCGAGGCTTTAAGAGAGTGGTTCAGGCCAAAGGCATCAAGTTTGAGGTCGTACACAAAGGGTGAGAGTCCTGTTGATCAACACTAATAGTGAATCTGACAATAACACACCCAGATCACGTTACACCTCGTAAGAATAGTCATATTTAGCAAAAGGAAAATTACGATTATTTTTTGGACTATTAAGGGTTCTTATATAATCGTATTTCCTCCACAGAATAAAACTTGACTTTTTATCTCGAAGTTCAGTATTGTTTTTCCAGAATTGTGAGTTTATATCTCACAATTTAGAATTTTTCTTATGAATTCTAAATTTACATTTCAGAGTTCTAATAATTTTTTCTGAATTTTTTTTTTTTCCACTATGGAATAAAACAATACAAAAATTGCATGATCAATTTTGATCAATTAATTGCAACTTTTTTGGGGCAGAAAGTAAAAATACATAATTTTTGCATAGTGACAATAAAAAATTCTCATTACTGTTATATATCTGCATTTTTTATTTTTTTGGCAAATTCTCATAATTTTTATTGATGATTCTCATTTTTTTCATCTTCAATTATTTTAAAGGAATTTAAAACAAATCAGCTTAAATGTTTTACTACATTTAAAATCATTCATAATATTTGTTTTTATTTTTAATTATCATGAAATTAATTGAAATTAATAGTCCTAAAAATAAAGCCTAGGTTTTTTTTAGGCAAAATAGTTTTTCACTTTTCATATGGAGTATAAATGTGTTGTCACCCTCATTAGCAATGACTCTTAATTATTTGATGTGCGTGTGCGTGTGTGTGTGTGTGTGTGTGTGTGTGCGCAGCGGTCTCTTCAAGACAGATAAAGTGGTGGGAAGTGCTCAGCTGAAGCTGGAAGCTCTGGAGAACCAGTGTGAGATCCGAGAGATTATAGACGTGAGTGATTCACACACGCTCACTTCTCACATGCTCACGAGCGCCGGTGTCCCATGAGTCTGTGCTGCTGCTGCTGCAGGTGTTGGACGGACGGAAGGCAACGGGAGGGAAGCTGGAGGTGCTTGTGAAGATCCGTGAGCCGCTGTCTGGAGTTCAGCTGCAGCCGGTGACGGAGAAATGGCTCATCATCGACCCGCTCACACCTGAGAAAGACCAGAAAGAGAGAAGCAGGGAAAAGGAACGGGTATGAGATGACACTTATTGCTATTTATGTCACACAGAGACAGCTGGACAGAAGCTGCATGAAACTTTTTCTTTTCTAGCAGGCTTCTTCTCCGAGATCCAAACCAAGAAAGGATCACGACAAGAACTGTAAACCGAGGTAACACTAAAGCTGATGGTACGGCTCTGATTCCATGTTGCTCTGTGAGTGTGTTTAACCCGTGTCTCTGGGTGGTTTCAGCTCGTCTCCTCCGCAGTATAAGATGCACAGCTTCAGTCTGCTTCACCACGATAAAGAGAGACTGGACTGGAAGGTGTGTGCTGGAGTCAGTAGTGATAGGATCGAGCTGTTGACCGGATACAGAGTGAATCGAGAGTCATTATGTGCTTCTCTGTAGATCAACGATTGTAAGAAGAACAGACGAGACGCGTCAGAGCTGATCAAGCAGCACACGGACGTCTGTCAGCGACTGCAGTGGCAGAAATCATATCTGGAGAGACATCCAGCAGCACTCACAGGTACCACATCACATTAGAAAACTTCTCATTAAGATGCAAATTGGGTCTTTTTTCTTAAAAGTTAATGCTATAATTCTGCAAGGATGCATTAAAGTGACTTGATTGATGAATGTTATCAAAGATTTCTGTTTCTAGTCAACGCTGAACTTTCTATCAATTAAAGTTTCCACAAAAATATTCATCAGCACAGCTGTTTTTAACTTGGATAATAATCAGACATGTTTCTTGAGCAGCAAATATCAGAATGATTTCTGAAGGTCATGTGACACTGAAGACTTTGCTTTGATCACAGAAATAAAAAGATTGAAATATATCACAATATTATTTTACTCTATTAAGTAAATGCAAACCTGGTGAACAGAAGAGACCTCTTTCAGCATTAAAAAATCCCAAACTTTAGAGCAGTAGTTTATATCATTAGATAAAAAGAGGAAAAACACCCCAAAACCTAATCATAAAACACCTATTTTACTTCAAAAATTACCTGTATTACAGTGTATGATGTAGCTGTCCATCAGTGTAAACAATGTGCAAAGTATTTAAACCAAAAAGTACACGATTTATAAAGTTACCCCCCCCCAACCCCCCCCCCCCCCGAGCGTCTCAGTTTGTGTTCTGTCTGCAGCCTGTCTGCGCTGATCTTCATTTACAAACACGTCATTAAAATGAAGTGTAACTCCGTGAATACTCAACGAAGAGACATGAGAGAGATATCTATAGAAAGCTTGACATGTCTACTTTAAAACTAAACAAGTGCTGCCGAAAACAGATATTCTGTGATAAAGTAATTAAGGGTGCTCCGATCACGATCGGCCGATCATTAATGCGCATCTCATCAGTAAAGCCGGTTTTCTAATCAGCGGTTAATTCCATCAGGTGCGTGATTTCACATAGAGCAGCTGTTACTACACAGAGCCGTTGTTAACTGAGAAAATGCGCCAAAAAACGCTGAAAATGAAGTGGATTTGCGCATCTTCTCTATTAACAACGGCTCTGTGTAGTAACAGCTGCTCTATGTGAAATCACGCACCTGATGGAATTAACCGCTGATTAGAAAACCGGCTTTACTGACGAGATGCGCATAACGATCGGCCGATCGTGATCGGAGCACCCCTAAAAGTAATCCATATGAAAACAACGCAATGTCTGTTTTTCACGTCTCCCTTCATTATTTCTAATGTGACCACGCCCCCACGCTGAACGCGTTATTCAGATTCAAACTGAAGCGCGCGGCTTGAATACGCCCACACAGAAGAAAAAGCAGCGAGACTGTTCAAGTTTTTTATTTTACTGTTTGCCTCGCGATGAGAGGAATAAAACATAATTCACCCCAAAAAGATGCTAACGCATTCTTTACCGTGAAGTTGTGTGCCGAACATCCAATCAAACCTGACTATGTTAGTTGACCAATCAGAACACAGTATGCGACCGAAAGGTGGGGTTTAAGGAAACTGAATCTTTTGAACAGCTTCGCGCGAACCGTTTGGGGATCTCTGAGAATTGAGGTAATTTTAAAATGATATTTTGACAAAATGACAATGTTTTTTAACCTTGGATGGATTTAAACCTAATGTACAGGACTTATAAACAGTGATAGGAAGCTTAGAATTTTCATCTTACTGGCTCTTTAATGTTTTCTATGTTATGAATACGGACATACAATGCTGCATGTGGACTGCTGGGAATAAAGATTGATGATTCATATGAGTCTGTGAATCATTTTTTAAACGGTTAATTTAAACGAATCTTCTAAATAAATGATTCAGCACAATGAACTGATCTTCGCAGCGATGCATATGAGAGACGTTCAGCAGCTAAACAGATAATCAATAATGTCCTGGATCTCTGTCTGTCTCAGAATATGAAAATGTGCTGCAGAAGTTTGTCAACGGGCTCTCGGATTCGATTAAAATGTTTTCCAGCCAAGGCAACAGGGTGAGTAGACCACACACACACACACAGTCAGACTTGAGCTGTTCTGTGTAATCTCATTAATAAGCTGCGAGGTGTGTATTTCATTCTCATGTCACTCAGAAGTACTTGCTATTGTTGAAGTAAATTGGGTTGCGAATGTCACTTGATGTTGACTTGAAACACTCATGGATGTGCAGATGTTTGATCAAAACTATGTGATGTGCCTTAAAACACAGCAGAAGCTGGAAGTCACTTTTGTGAAGTCATTTCAACAATATGGAAACAATAGTTTAGATTAAAGCTGTTCTGTTTCTCAGGATGCAGCAAAAGACGCACTGGGCCGTCTGAGGATGGTGGAGAATGAGGTGAGTCTGAATATGAAAGCCCTCAGTGTCTGTGGTTCAGTCACATCTTCATCTGAACTCACTGTTGTCTCTCTCTCTCACAGCTGGAGTCAGTCAGGAAAAAGCGTGCTGTCAGACAGTGAAGGAGTGCGCTGAGGGACGTGACTGTCTGTCTGCTGGAAAACATCTGCAGATCGTGACCGATTTAACACTACAGCGTTTACAATGCTGCACTTCATCCAAACACTCCTCATGTTTCTCTTCTGTAAGGACAGACGTCTGCATGTTTCGAGGGAGATCAAACTCAAAAATAAACCTCAAACAAACACTAAAGGGGGTTGTCTCATAAAAACCCATTTTAGCCCCCAAAACAGAGAGATTAGAAATTATATTTAAACACGTTATTTTAGGACCATTAAGATTTGACAATTAAGCCCATTTAAACTGTAATGTTAAACAAAAATTATATATTATTGAAATGTAAAATATGTATACAGTATAGTCATTGTTACAGTACTACATTTATTTATTTTTTCATTTAAATTTAAAATAAATTGAAAAATATTTATTTAAAAAAATTCTTCAAATTTAAAATAGGATTACAGGAATGAGAACATATATATTCTGGAAAACATTTTGACTGTATAAAATGCATAATTATAGTAATGAGAATTATGGAGGAAAATTGTGCTTAATTATCAATGCAAATGGTCCTTATAATTAATTATAATATATATTAGTATATAAATTATATAAATGTTAAGAATAAGATGGTTTTATATCTAATAATACATATATATACTTAAAATATAACAATTATTATATAAAAAATAAAATACTTATGGAGAACAAAATTAGAGACATTCCCTCTGACAGTTTCATGCATGTAACTAGCACTACAAAAATTAATGGGTCTTTTCATTTTAACCCAAGTGTTTTTTTCTTTCCCTCCTGTCTGACATCATCGTTCAGCCTAACCTCTCCTTCATGTCTAAGTGTTGTTAATCTGCAGTCTTTATTGTAATCTCTGTCCTCCAGCATTCCCAGATTAGGATAATGTCGCTGCACAACAGTGATATGGGAATAATCTCAGTTCAGAGTGTGTGTTAGATGAAGGAGAGGCGGATAATATCCCATAATCGTGGATTATCCGCACCCCAGTGCTCCAGCGGAGCGAGCGTGAGACCCGGTCGTGGGAGGAGCTCGCCCGGGGCTCATTGTCCATGTGTGCCTCTGTGTGTTTGGGTCTGTTTGGTTTGATAAGATCGTGTGAGAGGTTGTGTGTGATAACATCAGTACGTTTGTGACTGGAGAAGTTTTTGTGTGAGACGTGTGTTCATTCAGATGCTGAGCTCAGCATGTTTTTAGGGAAGCTGTCGCCTCTGTTTTTTTCACTTGTCTGTTTCGGAGTCGAAGGGCATCCTCTTTAACCCCAGACTGACACCCTCTGAACCTGCCTGCTGTTTGTAGAGCAGATCCACATGTCTGGATCTCAGTGTGTGTGTCTGATACAGTCAGTCATTATATCAACTCGTCTTTTAGGATGCTGTCTGAACCCTAACTCTAATGAAGCTGATCTGTAGATGCTAGAGTCTGCACATACTGAAGCCATCTCTGCTAATGTACTAATGTATAGACTGATGTTCTGATGATGGCTCTATTTTTTAAAAGCTGCATTAATTTTTTAATGTGTCTATGGTGAAGGATATGATGTCTGACGTAATGATTAAAAAGGAAAGCTGACCTGAAAATTGAGATTCTGTCATCATTTACTCATACTTGGGTTGTTTTAAAGCCATTCAGTTCAATATCTCTAATAAGATGTTTTGCAGAATGTCCTGGCTGCTCTAAACGATGAGTGCTAATGGACTGTCATGCTCGGGAAATGACAAAAATCACCTTTAAGGTAGGTTAGAAATCTGTATAAATGAGTTATTAAATGTTATTATCATAGTCATCCTTGAGTGTTTCTCAACGAGGGGTCCTTGACATAGTGCAGGGGGGCTGTATAAAGTATGAGAAGTTTTGACATGACAGTCCCATGAAAGAAAAACCCAGTATAGCTGGTGATAAGTCAGAATTATAATTGATTGCATTTTGTCCTCAAAAAATCACAAAGGATAAATAAATGAGTCCGTTTTGTTCTGGGGGTCCTGAATTGGACTGGGAGCTGGTACTCCAAAAAGTTGAGATTCACTGCATGTTTGGGTATGTTTTGGGGAATGTTTTTTTTTCTCTGTGTGAAGGTTTACACACGCCACGATTTAATAAAATCTCAAATTCTGAACAATAGTACCCGCGTGAGCGTTTTTATGTTTTTTCCCCCCAAACATGATCTTGCGTCCTCCTCATAGCGAGTCTGAACATCTGCTCTTCATTAGCTGCTTCCATTCAGTCGCTAAGAATAGTCTGAATCGCTTTATTGTTCCTTCGCCGCGGTTATAAGAATAATGAAAGGCTTCATCTGAATATCAAATGCGCCGCACACAATGTGGGAGCGCGCGCTGACTGACAGGCGTGTGCGTGGTTAAGAGGGCGGGGCTTCCTGCCAGAACCCAGAGCGAACACGTGGTTCCGTGATCGGTGCGCCGTTTTTCTCCGATCCGTGCAGGCCTTTTAAACTACGCCCACACCTCGCGATTCGCGATTCATGATTCACGATTCACCCCGCTTTTAACACACCCCGAAGCCACCGGACGCGAAACGGACCGACGGAACCCGTCACAAATCGGCGCCAGCGCTCCCGGAATACCTTCACGCAGCTTCTCATACGGGTCATGACGCTGGAAGCGATCCGGTACCGGTCCGGGTCTCTGCAGATCCTTAACCAGCTGCTGCTGCCGCACGAGACCGTGTACGAGGAGATCCGCTCCGTGCGGGACGGATATGAGGCCATCAAGAGCATGAAGGTACGGCAGGCCCGACCGACGGATCCTCTGTCCGGTTCCGTTCACGCACGTCCGACCATCTCAAAGCCGGGCAGAGGCCCCTTTGTGTCGGAGCAGAGTAAGGGGTCGCGCTTTGTTCGTGCGCGTGCACGTATGATCCGCATAGCCTGCGCTAAATATATAGTCCCAGTGAGCTGGAAGAATATATTTCTACCATAAGATATTGAGTGATAAACTGAAGGAAGCACAGTGTAGTGTGATCAATAAAAGCCCAGCTGGTCTCTGTGATGTTCTGGAATGATGCTGCACATCATTCAGCGCTACTTGCTTTAGTCTGCGATAGTGTTTTTTTTTTTTTTTTTTTTGTAATGCATGCTCGAGTCTTAATTATGTGGGTAAGCAAGTATGAAATGTTTATATATATATATATATATATATATATATATATATATATATATATATATATATATATTATTATATATTATTATATATTATTATTATTATTGGATATAAAAATGTTCATAAACGTACCAGTTGTATTTGTGGTTTAATGAGCTTTGTTTATTGTTTTGCGGGCGGATGTTATTTATATATATATATATATATTATATATTATTTATATATATTTACAATTATTATTTTGTATCGTTAATTTTTCACACAGTTTTAAGAGTACGGTTGTTTTTTTTATTTTTTATGATGCAACGTCACGTGAGAATCTTCAGAACTTCTTAAACAGGTTCTGTCTCGTGTGAACGCTTCCTTGACGTCATAAAGGTGTTTCCAGTTTTCTTTCTCCAGTCAGTCTTGATTAACGTAGGTCATAATTAATGTGATGGGTGCTGGCTTTCCGGCAGCGTGTCTGCGCTTCATTAATAGTCGTTTCAGCAAATACCTCGCATGAATTATTGATCAATCGGGGATTCGGGGGTCTGGTCCTGTGCCAGCAGCTGTCACTGTCATCAGAGCTTTACTAATGCACGGGAATAACAATCGAGTCACGGTCAGACGTCCACCAGACAGTCTCTCTTTACTCTCTGTCTAAAGAAAAAACATTCTCAAGACTGGCTTGTGCAAAGAAACATTCCCATACATTTTCAAGTTATAATAGTCAACTATTAAAGGGACAGTTCATCCAGAATCAACATCCTGTCATCGTTTCCTCACACTTCACCTGTATGAGTGTCTTTCTTCTGTTGAACACAAAAGAAGATACTTGAAAGAATGGTGGTTCTACTCTATTGAAGTCAACGGTTAACTGTCTGTCAACGGTTCGGTTACCAACATTCTTCAGACTATCTTCTGTGCTCGACAGAAGAAAGAACCTCAACTTGAGGATGAGTGAAGGAGAGAATCCTCATTTCTGGGTGAACAGTGTGACATCATCATGTGATCAGCTCTTTGAACTGGATGATGTCAGAATGATGTGGTGATTATTCATTGCAGAATTCCAAGTTCTAAAGAAGTTATGACATCATGCTTACCGTAACTTCTCTTTGTAGTTTTTTAATAACCTCTGATAACTGTGAGCTACAGATGACTCCGTAATTTCTTTTAAACTCTTAATTGGAAATGTTGTTTTCCTTTAAAACAGCAAGTAGTATTTTGTGCATTTCTTTCATTGAATTTCCTTGATTTTGAAAGTAAAAGGGGTTTTGTGAAATACACTTGAATGTGTCTTCAAAACAGAACTTTTTATCTCAAAGCGGTGAACCAATTCATGCGTTTCTAATCAGTATGATGAATACATTTTTGGGGCTTTCTCACCCCCTCAAAAAAACTAGTTTTTCATTCCAGTGAGCTGGTTTTCGAGCTGAATGAAACTGTTAAATCAATTTAAATTGAAATGGATCATCTGTGTGTGTGAACTTAAGCTCCTGGTAATGAGGCTCTTAATGAGAAACCCTGGCGTTCCTTTGGTTCTGACTCTGTGGCGTTTTGACCTTTCACCCTGCAGGTGCGCGGCGCTCCTGCCTTGGCCATCGTGGGGTGCCTGAGCCTGGCGGTGGAGCTGCGGGCGGGCGCTGGGGGCGATGACCTCGTCTGCTTCATCAGGGACTCTCTGTGCCACCTGACGTCTGCCCGACCCACCGCGGTCAACATGGGCCGAGCCGCCCGCGAGCTCATGGAGTTCACCGAGAACGAGAGCATGGAGAAAAACACAGAGCAGCTGAGAGACAGGTGACAATCCACCCGGCACGTGGAGATTATAAGATATCTGAACAAATGTCATCTTTGAAAGATATTTAGAGTTTTGTTTTAATAGCAGGCGAACTAGATAATCCAGAGAAGATCGCTATATTCTGCTTTCTTTTCATCTATATTACTTCTGAAAGATGTCTGTGTCAGTGTTGTTATTGTTAACTAGAACTATTAAAATAGTGTATTAATTGAAGTAAACCTGAAATCAAATCAGATATCAATATTATAGATGGAAAAACTTATTTTTTTCAGTTATTTGCCAAGGCAAATTCTAAATTTTCTTCAAATTTAGGGTAAGTACTAAAATTACTGAAACTAGAACTGAAATAAATATTAAGTAATAAAAATGAGAAAATAAGATAAATGGGAATTAAAAAAGAAGCACTAATTTCCTAAAACCTAAAAATAAAAGCTAATTCTAAATTATATATATTAAAAAATTAGTTTTTAATATTTTTATTTACTTTTTATTACAGTGAGCAAATTTTGGAGCTAAATGGATTTGAATTAGAGATATTAAAAAAACAATAAGTATTTTATTTTATACATTTTTGTTGTTGTTTTATGTTTATTTTTAAAGTAGTTTTTGGAATATTTAAAATTATTTACACACCTCTGTACTATGTGCAATATCTTAAAGGAAATTACACTTGTTGTTGTATGTTTTTAGTTTTGCTGTTTATAAATATTATTCAGATATTCACAGAGAGAAAACTTTTAATCGCAATTATGTAAAATAACATTTAATTTCCAGCAAAAAAGTAAACAAATGATCAGCAGGCTAAATATGAAGTGCTGCATTGATTAACTTTTTATCTTCCTCTAACATGTCTGTTTCTTGGCCACGCCTCTGCTGCAGCGTGATTGGCTGGATTGAGGAGATGTTGGAGCGAGACGTGAACGACAACAAAAAAATCGGCAACTACGGCGCGCAGCACATCCTGTCGGGCGTCCCGCGAGACTCCGTCACCATCCTCACGCACTGTAACACGGGCAGCCTGGCCACCGCGGGATACGGCACGGCTCTCGGTCAGTCCGCGCGATTTTAACTGATGCAGAGATTAAGAGTGATGTCTGATAATGACTGTAACTGATCCGTACAGGAGTGGTGCGGTCGCTGCACACACTGGGCCGCTTGAAGCGTCTGTACTGCACAGAGACCCGACCCTACAACCAGGGCGCCCGGCTGACGGCGTACGAGGCCGTGGCGGAGGGGTTCCCGGCCACCCTCATCACAGACAGCATGGCAGCGCTCGCCATGAGGGAGAAGGGCATCACAGGTGACGGGAAGACTCAGTTCGCTTGAGGTTCATGTCTATATCAGGTCTGTCAGATGTTAATGTTGCTGTGTGCACACAGCTGTCGTCGTCGGAGCAGACAGGGTTGTGGCCAACGGCGACACGGCCAACAAAGTGGGCACGTATCAGCTGGCCATCGCGGCTAAGCATCACGGGATACCGTTTTACGTGGCGGCACCCAGCACATCCTGCGATCTGAGTTTGGAGAGCGGACGAGACATCGTGATTGAGGAGCGTCCACCTGAGGAGCTCACCAGCATCAATGGAGTTCCTGTAGCCGCTCCTGGTAAGTGCAGACAGGGCAGAATTACATCACACTGCACACAATAACGATCAAAAACTAAAACTCCTGAAAACATTACAATTAAATGGAAAGATATGAAAACCTGTTTTAGTTCGTTGCAGAGGAGAAAATTCACATTTTCATTTAGTTTAAGCTGAAGCACTTAAATGACTAACATTTGTAGGGATGTTACGATTTACAGTGAGCCGGTTGAAAATCGACTCAAATATGTGACGATTCAAATCAGATGCTAAACGAATCATGATACAGTTGTGGGTGGGAGTTTATATGAATGCAGCTTTGAGGAGAAGTGACTGTCTTTAGAAAAGTTTAGATGATATTTTCTTTTTATTTTGTCTCTGCACTGGTATGTTTACAGCAGTGACCAAGGAATCGCTGTATGGCTGCTGCTTCATTAGCGCCTCCTGCTGTCAGAGAGTGAAACTGCGTCTCATTCAGAGCTTCTGCTCTCTGTTTCCTGCAGATGCCTTATCTAGTGTAGTTTCACAAAACAAAAGAACCAATTTTGTTTCAAAATTTCAATTTAGTTTTGTTATTTGGCATATTTCTGTTTCACAAAGAAATGGGTAGCACTTTGTCCAAACAATAATAAAAGGTCACCTAATTTGATTTAAAATCTAATTTTGTTTAGAAAAAAATTGTGAGAAAATCGAATCGTGAAATCCGTATCATGAATCGTAGCGTTGAGTGAATCGTTGCATAAAATATACTTTGACTTTTTATTTTCAAATCCACTATCATTCAAAGGTTTGGGCTTGGGGTGATTTTTAAAATGTAACAACAGTGAGAGTAAAGTCTTAGTGTTTTCTATTACAAAATAAATGCTGCTCTTAAAACTTATTATTCATCAAAGAATCATGAAAATGTAAAACTATCACAGTTTCCACAAAAATATGAAGCAGCACAACCGTTTTCAACATTGATAATAATTAGAAATGTTTCTTAAGCAGGAAATCATCATATCTGAATGATTTCTGAAGAATCATGTGACACTGAAGACTGGAGGAATGATGCTGAAAATATAGCTTTGAGAACAGGAATAAATTACATTTTAACATTCAGACAAAAAACACTTATTTTTTAATGATAGTAATAGTTCACAAGTAATGAAAAGTAATAATTAATATTAAGTGTATTAAATTAGCTTTTCCATTATCATTTTTTTTTTAAATGTTCATAGCAAAATGTATTTTTTTGGTACAAAGAAGGGGTGAGAAAACCAGAAAAAGATGATTAGTGTTATGTATGTGACCGCTGAGCTTAAGTGAGATTAGAAACAGAGCGGAGCTGCTTTTAATTAAACGGTTCTGATATGAGTGAGCGAGGGAGGGAGCGAGGGATGATCCTCCATATGTGTGAAAACAGAAGAGAGAGAGAGGAGCCAGAATGATCAGATTAATTAAAGCTGCAGTGTTTAATAGCTGCCAGCGTCTCGAGGGAGAGACTGTCTTGAACTCTGCTGTCTGACGCACAACAGACGAGACCGGGAGATTGAGACGGGAACACCGGTCCCAGATCAGCCTGGGAATCATTTCATCTCAACAAATCAACTTATCTGACTGAAACGGTTATATGTCTGTCATATTTGAAGAGAAACACCATGAATCAGACCGTTGTGAGCTAGACTGTTGTCTCTCTGTCTGTAGAGTAAAATAGTACAGTTTAGAGAAATGTATGCTGTGCAGTGAATGGGTGCCGTCAGAATGTGAGTCCAAACAGCTGATAAAAACATCACAATGATCCACAAGTAATCCACACCTCTCTATTAAATGAAAAGTTTCGTCTACTTACCAAGACTGCATCAAAACAGGTATATTGTGAAATATTATTACAATATGAAATATTTATTTTCTATGTTAATACATGTAATTTATTCCTGCGATCAAAGCGGTATTTTCAGCATCATTCCTCCAGTCTTCAGTGTCACATGATCTTCAGAAATCATTCAGATATGATGCTTGAGAAACATTTCTGATTATCATCAGTGCTTAGAACAGTTGCTGCTTCAAATTTTTGTGAAAACCATGATGTAATTCAGAATTCTTTGATAAATAGAACATTCAAAAGAACCGCATTAGAAATAGAGAACTTTTGGAACATTATAAATGTCTTTATTGTCGTCATTGAGAAAAGTAATGTCCTTGCTTGAATAAAGGTATTAAAATTAAATTAAATGTATGCATTTAGCAGAAGCTTTTATCCAAAGCGACTTACAGTGCATTCAGGCTATCAATTTTTACCTATCATTTATTATTATTTAGTATTAATTACGTTAAAGTAAAAAATAAATAAGTGTTCCTAAATCTGTGTAAACACTTGAAACCAGAGATAGTTAACTAAATATGAAAACATTTATATATTTATTTCTATATGTTTACATATTTAAAAATGGTATTTGAAAGAACTGAAATATAAATTAAAGGAATTATTTAACTTATTTTATTTTAGCTTTTTGCCAAAGCCAACATTTTATTCAAAATTTAAGTAGTATAATAACAACAAGAAAAAATAAATATATTTTAAGGAAAAGGAAAAATCGAAAATTACAGCAAAATTACTAAAAATTAAAAACTAAAATTAAAATGCAAACAGAAAATATAAAATAAAATCTAATTCAAAGTTTCCCATAAATTCTAACAGTCCATCAGTGAGTGAAATGAGCCTGATTCTGTCTGTGTCAGGCATCGAGGTCTGGAACCCGGCGTTTGACGTCACTCCTCACCAGCTGATCACGGGTGGCATCATCACGGAGCTCGGCGTGTTCCTGCCGTCTGAACTACAGGCCGCTCTGACGGGGAGACTCACAGCTCTGTAAGGAGCCGCTCACCGCCGGCGCGCTCCGAGTGTTTGCACCTCACTGTGGGGAAGTTACACCTTTAATCACACACACAAGCGTCGGCACCGAGGTGTTCGCAAGGTATACAAGGCACGCTCCATTCAATTCAACACTTACAAAGTGGAATAACACCATGTGACACACACTTGTACAACCCAGGGATGCTTGTAAACACACAGACACACACACACGTTCTCCTTCTCTCTGAGTGTACAGCTCATGTCACATCATCTCATGTCTTTTGTCTTCATCTTTGTGAAAACTTTGGTCATTTGTTCCCTTTTCCACTCGTTTCTTCCCCTCTATCTGGCTCAGCTCCAGTTTTTAACAGGAAGTGTTTCACAGAGATGTTAAACGGTGTAGATCATTCAGAGTATTTCAAAATAAAAGTCTTGTACTAAATACGGGTCAACTGCTGTCCTCTAAGGGGGAATCTCACGAAACCTGCCCAGAGCTCGTCCAGGTCTTATTTCATCAATGAGAATCCTAATAAAAATATTTTAAAATATTTGCAAAAGTACATATCTTTTTTTTGTTGTTGTTTTTTTTGCATTCTTAATGAGAAAATATTTTGCATTACACTAATGGGAAAAATGCATTTAATTCTTGTCTTTGATATTATTTTATTTTTGCAAAACTAATTGCAAAATATAGTGCCATATTTTCTTTTTCTTTTGAGGTGAAGTGTTTTCATGAGACTATCCCTTACAGGTCGGACTGTTTATTAGTTATAATAGATATGTCAAATCAAAGCCCGTTTCAGATATGGGCTGAACTTAATGTACTTTAATGCACATAAGCACGCCAGTCTTTTCCAGGCAGTGCCATCTCATGTTACTAAATCAAAATGCTAGATTAACATTGAGACATTGGAAACCTGCGTTTGAGCAGATAAAACAAATACAGACAGTATGACCACTGGTATGCAGACGGTTTTAATGTTATCTGAGCTTGCAAGTAAATACAGGTGTTAGAATAAAGTAATTAAGACCAGAATGGTCCATCTGCCTGAAATGAACAATCAGTTGAAGTTTTCAGGTTAATCTCGAGCTCTATCGGTCGAAATTCCTACAGAAAATAAATTATGAATCTAAATTATTTGTACTTGAAACCACATATGCTGGAGTTAAACCTGCGATATTTCTTTAAGTCTGTAATTTAAGCAGATGTATTTGATCAAGGTGTGGGAAAATGGTGCTATGGAGCTAGATGTTAGACAATACCTCAGAAGAGATCCCAGACTCCTCTAGTACTTCCACTGTGTTTCTGTGTTGTAGTTACAGGTACGATCACAGCTGAGCCTGGGGGGCCTGATCTCGGGTCAGAGTCCGGTGTGGTCCCGAATTCTGCACCCCCTAGTATTGGTAGGTTTAGGAGTAGGTGTGGTGGAGGGGTTAAGATTAGGCAATTAGTGACTTCGAGGAATCTGGCATGGGTGCAGGATTTGACACAACACCGGCCGAACTGCTGTGTTTAAGTGCGGGTCTGATCTGGGATCAGCGCTGTGAGTTGGTCTGGGCTTGTGCTCCGTGTTATCGAATGTAACGAGGCCCAGTATCCTCACTGCCTTATGAGACCAGCAAAAACACCCCGCCCACTGATGTCTGATTGGCTGAATGAGACGGAGCCACGCCCACCGCTCAGAGAACAGTGCCATCTGAAATCACCATAACAACCCCATCGTATAAACTTATTAAAGTTACAGAACTTATGATTTTTATCATAGTACCCTGTTTTTTCCACAATAAAATAATCACCTTAGTCAGGGCAGCGCCATATTTCATTTCTGACTGAGGGAAAACGAGGCTGTGATGGACTGAAGTAAACTACATCCAATGGATCGAACCGTGGTTTAACAACATACTGATTGTTCAGCCGATGAAACATCTCTTCCAATAAAATGTTCGCTGGAAGAAAACTCCATAAAGCAGTTTTGAAAGTTGTGAGTTGTGAAAATTACGACCTTTATATGATGTGTGCCACGACTGCACAGCCTTGTTTTCATCCGCGTAAAATAAAAAGTGGCGTCTGACCTCATTAAGGCATATGGTGCATCCCAAATCACGCACTTATGCGTTTTGTGGTATAAATAGTGCGAGTAGTGCATTGAAAATTAAAAAAAGAAAAAGTGCACTAAAACAAAAAAACACCTAAAGTTGGACACTTCATCCACTGCGTTGTCGCATCTTTTATTGCGTAGCGAAGGGGGAGGGGCGAGCAGACTCTGATTATGAATGACAAAATAAACGTATATAGTTCATACATTACATGAGTGAGTACATAGTGTATAGTGAATCATTTGGGACGCAGCTATAGATATATGAATAGGTAGATGCTCCAGACGCGTCACGCACAATAACAATCAATGGGTTTCAAAATCCAACACCATTGCTTAGACTGTGAATGTCAAAACCGCCAAAATTTTAATTCCTGAAGAAATTGGATAAACTTTTCACAAGTAATAGTGTGTCAGTTTGGGTTTTTAATATGTATGCACTCATTATTACAGGTTTTTAAACTACAGACGCTTTTAAGCATCATGTAAGCCTACACCTTTGACTTCTTGTATTGTGTTAATTTAGCAAAATCATCTGCCTAAGTCTATTGCAGATACAGATATTCTCACACGTGTACAACTACAGTTGCAACGCACAGACAACAGTTTCTCCTGACGCTAATAGGGCATCTACCTATACATATCTATGGATTATTTCAAAAATAACTTTGCATCACACATGGTATTGAATGCACATTCATTTTTACAGTTTCTTCTGTTTAAATCAGATTAAACTAAATGTAGCACCATCACACTTAGAGCAGCTGTACATGTGTTTGTCAATTTTTTTAAAAATCTAAATTCTCACGT
Source organism: Carassius auratus (assembly GCF_003368295.1). Taxonomy (NCBI): domain Eukaryota; kingdom Metazoa; phylum Chordata; class Actinopteri; order Cypriniformes; family Cyprinidae; genus Carassius; species Carassius auratus. The sequence continues at coordinate 8,391,738 of NC_039243.1, forward strand.
AATACAGCTCAAAACAATTTAATTTATTTGATTTTGAAGACCAGAACAATGAATAGGAAATATAGAAAGACATAATGTAGCATAAATCGAGGTCATCCGTGTGGCTTTGTGATGTTCTGAAGGTACAAAGTTTGTTTTTCACATCACATTATTTTTATTTGAATTGGACCGTGTGAGCTGATGATTTGTTTTATGTATATCTATACACTGTATATCCATGAATTGTGATTCTTAGTGATGAATCTGTTGTTAAAAAGCTTACATGGAGAGGCCCTCTATAGACACGACGCACCACTCCACAGCTAGAGGCTAAATCTATAATAAAAGCAATGAAATGCCTGAGATTGAAGATATTTGAAGATGAAATGCTTTGAAGCGCTTCACATGCACGGCCTGGCTCTTGTAGAAACGGTTAGCTGGTGTGCCAAAGCTGTAAACCTTCATGGAGTCTTCTCTCTGTATTATACAGAAATTTAATGTAATGCAAAACGAAATAAATCTTTATTCATTAAGAGAGAGCAGATGGATGGGACGTTTCTTCTTCAGCAGTCGACCCAAACACAGGACGGTCAGCTTCGTGAGTCGAGCTGATAAATTAGCTCATATGTTTTCCATGTGCTTTAATGAGATGAGAGGAAACTCTGGTGCCAAAACGATCATGTGACGGTGGACAGACGTCCGTCTGAGAGGACCTCTTTGTGTTTCTGTTTGTTCTCGTTCTTCTAATTGATAATCACATCTGAGTTTGGTTTTGTATTCTGTGGAAGTAGTTGGAGAAAAAAAAAAATATTAGAGACTGGATGTTTTTTATACATATGAATATAATATACAACATGCATAAATTAAAAGATGTCTGTTCCACATCAGTACAATAAACAGAGAGAACCAATCCTGTTGTGTTTGTGGTCATTTCTTGGGTAATTATTGACCTGTGAGATGCTAACGAGGAGATTGAATATTAAAGCGGGCTTCTGATGAGTAATCAAATAGTGCTTGATCGTTACTATTAAAACATATCATATCTTTAAGAATTTCAAGGTCCTAAAACATATTACAGTTAAAGCGTCAAGTTTTCATTGTCAGATACAGACATGAAGGAACCAGATGATTATTTTGTTTAAATATATTTTTCATTTAGCACTGCCCTTCAAAGGATACTTATATGAAGATAGTTAGATGTTTATTTTGTCCCCGAGTCAAGAAGACAGGACTATTTAAAAAAATAACATGCATTTTGTATGATGCCTCTTATTTTGGTGAAATACTACAATGTGTAAGTAATCTACCCAGCACTCTGTGTATGCCAATAATAACTTTATTTTATTTTTTCTAATTTATAAACTGTAGGTTTAGGAACAAACAAACTTTTAGGAGATTCGTGGTAAAGATTTAGGCTTTTGTTTGTATGTATTATGTACATTAACATGATCAGTTAAAACTGGTCCACATGCTCTGAATGATGACCACGCGCACGCGCAGCGGCGCCGACGGGATGATGTCACCCGTGCGTCGGCCAATCAGCGCTCAAGCTCTGCGCCACTTCCTCGAGGTCTAGTCACCGAGCGGGAGGCGAGCTGCGTGCGCGGGTCGGAAGTCTCTTTCCGAGAGGAAAAAAAACAAATAAAACAATAAAGCAACACCAAATAAACACTGTCAAAACTTTGCGAATATGGACCATTACACTGCATATTGAACCTCGGATTGATAAAGCAGCTCTAAGACTGATAAATAAGCGCACATTAGGCGGACTGAGGGGCGTTGGGGAAGAGTTAGCCACTGATGCTAACGCACGATGCTAACTCACTAATTTATGACTGAGTTTAGCAATAGTTCAACTAAAAACTGCGCATTCCGTTGGATTTGAAAGCCAGGAGTTTCCGTGGTGTTAGTAGAGTGTGTGTTGGTGAGGTACAGGAGGGGATTTGTCTTCTCTGGGTCGTGTGTGTCGAGGCCTGCGATAAGAGGAGTCGGTTTAACTCTCCACACGTGCACCAGGTAAACAGGTGAAGATGTCGGCCCAGGCGCAGATGAGGGCCATGCTGGACCAGCTCATGGGCACGAGCAGAGATGGTAAGTGTTTCTTTCAGTCGCATCAAAGCGAAACTAAACCATAAGTTTGATTCAATCGGCGATTCGTTACTTTAACTGACTCCGTTTGGTGAATTATACTGTGTGCAGTGATACTCTAGCGATTTATTTGACAAACCTGTTAAAAAGCCACGGTTTCATTACTCTCTGTGGTTAGTTAAATCATTTAATATCACTAAACTCAGTAATCTGATTGACGGAAACACGTCAGATCGATTATTCCCACGGTGTCCTCGCCATGAGAAATAATTTCATTAGACTTGAATTTAATAAAAAAAAATCATGAGTATCCCTAATTTGACATGCATGGTCAGTTTTATGATTAGTATAATTTCTTTGGCATGATTTTGGTTAACTTATGTTTATTAATTACTTGATTTGTTAACATCATTATTTGTTTGACATAATTTTATAACATTCGTGAATTTGTTTGATTAAAACTCTTATAGTTTGGCTATATTAGTCATATATGTATTGTTGTATGAGAATCATGAATATGATGATTCATTTGCCATGATCCACGCTTTGCCTGACATAATTATATTATCTTACAAAATTATTTAAATAATTATTTTTCATTTTTAAATGAAAATCGTGAATTGAATTGTTGCAAGGCTGTTCATTTGAACAGTGTGTCTCATTGTTTGTTTGTTTGATTGTGGCTTGATTTGATGATTTTTGGATGCTCATAATCTGTGGATCTGTTTTCTCGCAGGAGACACTATGAGACAGCGGATCAAGTTCACGGACGAGCGAGTGTGTAAGAGTCATCTGCTGGAGTCGTGTCCACATGACATACTGTCAGGAACCGTAAGTGTCTCTTTATCAATCCTCATCTCTGTGGGTTTGACTTTCCTTATCCAAAACCCTGTTCTTTAACTGCAGCACTTCATCAGTTGCATTATGACATCAAAAATGTTATCTGAGGTTCCTAAATGGTTGTATCTGTGTAGCGTATGGATCTGGGAGAGTGTGTGAAGATTCACGATCTCGCTTTGAGAGCAGATTACGAGATCGCATCTAAACAGCAGGAGTATTTCTTTGAGCTGGATGTGAGTAAAACCCTTTCCATTCGTATACATTTGACTGTGTGTGTGTGAACTGCTCATAAATGGCTGATTGTGGCATGTCTCCTCAGGCCGCAGAGCACCTGCAGTCCTTCATTGCAGACTGTGACCGGAGAACTGAACTGGCCAAGAAACGTCTGGTTGAAACGCAGGAAGAGATCAGCGCTGAAGTGGCTGCTAAGGTAAAACCTGACGGCCTGCGCTGGGGAATCCCTAAACAGAGATTTCACTTGCACATCATTTTCATATTGAAGTTTCACACACCTGCAAGTAGTGAGCCCTGCTCCACAGTTCTGATATAAACGGACACTTCAGTGTGTCCTTTGCCAACTTCCTGTTTTGATAGGAAATACATGCAAACAGAAAATAGATCCGCTTAAACCGGTTTATTTTTATTTATTTTTAAGGTATCATATCCTACAAAACCTTTTTTCCATCACAGAGTAAAAAAAGTAGATTGCAAAATCTCACAATTCTGACTTTTTTCACACATCTGATGTTTTCTTTTAGAATTTTACATTTAGATTTTAAAGTTTTAACTATAAGTCTGAATTGTAGAATATTAGCATAGAATTCTGAGTCTGAAAAAATGTCAGAATTATGGGTAAAATAAACTCTGGATTGTGAGAAGTCAGAATAGTGGATAAAAAGTCACTATTAAATATATTTTTTTATTTTGTGGCAGAAATAGGTTTCTGTAATATATTGCCATTCGGTAGCTTGTAGTTATTTTGCCTGCGATCAGTTTATAGCATTATTCAAAGCCTTTATTTTCAAGCACAAATAATTTCACATATCATGTCCATTTGTCCTACTCTCTGCCCCTTACTCCGAGTCTTGTCTGTTGTATTTACAGCTGTAACTCTTAGTGTTGATGTTTTCTGTGTGCTGTGATCGGCAGGCGGAGCGTGTGCACGAGCTGAACGAGGAGATCGGGAAACTGCTGGCGCGTGCGGAGCAGCTGGGGGGCGAGGGGAACGTGGACGAGGCTCAGCAGGTGCTGGAGAAGGTGGAGAAAACACGCACCCTGAAGAAAGAGGCAGAGGTCAGTGTGGGGTCAGGTGGAAATAACACTGTAGTCCTCTGTACTACCTGTACAACTCCATTTGATTGGGTGTGAAAAAGATATAGTGGTGTTCTAATCGCATTATTGTGTTTAGGACATATACCGTAACTCCATGCCAGCCTCCAGCTTCCAGCAGCAGAAGCTGCGTGTGTGTGAGGTTTGCTCCGCCTACCTCGGCCTCCACGACAACGACCGCCGCCTCGCTGACCACTTCGGAGGGAAACTTCATATAGGGTTCATCGAAATCCGTGAGAAGCTTGAAAAACTGAGGGTAAGGGAGCACACAAGAGCTCAGTCGGGCTGTTGTCACGCATCTCTTCATTGACGATCTGCTGTGATTCGCAGAAAGCTGTGACGGAGAAACAGGAGCGCCTGCGCACGAAGAGAAGAGAGGAGCGCGACCGAGAGGAGGAGCGAGCCCGAGAGTGGGAGATGGAGAAAGAGAAAGAACGCGAGCGGGAGCGCGAGAGAGAAAGAGAGAGAGAGCGAGAACGAGAGAGAGAGAGAGACAGAGAGAGGGAACGCAGGAGGTCCGTCTCTGTCTTCTGCTTTCATTTCATTCTACAAAATGTGTTGAAATCATAATGGGGCCTTTATATTAAAGCTGGAAAAGTATCTTGATATTTATGTACTTTGCTTCAGATTAGTTAAGTCATTATAGTCAAGTCGAAGCCACATTTATTTCTGTAGTGCTATGTATGATACTAATTGTTTCGAAGCAGCTTCACAGTAATGAACAGTAAAATAAGGCAAGATAATAATAAGGTTGTAAAAATTGTTGGTTTTGAAACCAATTCAATTTCAGCTTTAGAGTGGCCTTATTCAGTTCAGTGTTGATTCACTTTATATTCAATGATGATTCAAGTAGTTCAGATTCAGTTCAGAAATACAAAAACAGTAACCGTGTCGATTTTTTTTTTGCAACGTTCATAAATTATGAAATGAACTCAAACTGAAGCAGCTCTACAGAAGACAATAGTGTCATTATTCAGCTCAGTTCAGGGGCGATTCAATAACGGTGATGCAAGGTTAGTGTCATTCTCAGTTTGATTCAGTTTATTATGAAACTAACTATTCAATTATAAAGCAGGCAGCTCTAAAGAGACCGTAGTGTCATTATTCAGCTCAAGGCAGTTAATATAGACTAAACAGCCAAATAGATTCAGAATCTAATAGTAACTTGAAAACTTCAAGAACTAAAAATAAGCCAGATCTAATTAGCTATGATCAATTTAGGTTTTGCTGTTTAATTTGGAGATGTAGTAAATCAGTAGTTACACGTTGTTTAAACATGTGAAATGTCACACAGAGACTCGTTTTTAAAGATTTGACTTGCAAATTGTTGAAGCAGTGTTTTGAACTGATTCACTAAAGTTTAAAAGAGCCATCTCACAGACATTAATCAAAATATCTAATATTTAAATAAATAAAAAAACGGTCAAATATCTGTTGTTTTATAAGTTTTATAACATGATTGTCTTTATAAGTTCTTCATCCTTCATCCCTCTCTTCTTAGGTCCAGATCCAGAAGTGGTGAGCGATATCGGTGAGCATCAGCTTCTTTCCCATCTAATAACATCTGGATCAGTATCGTGTGTGTGTATATAAATATATATATCTCTTTCTCACGCTTTGTAGGGAAGGAGGAAGCTCGTCCTCTCATCGCTCTCGTCGGCACCGTGAGGATGGAGAGAGAGAACGAGAGAGGGAGAGGAAACACAGGCACAAAGATCGCCATCGCTCTCGCTCCCACTCACACAGGAGCAAAAGGAAGAGGTACCACAACAACTCCAGCTTGACTCCACCTGTCTGGGCTCTTGTGGAGGGACTGTTATGTGGTCAAATCAGTGTAATCAACAACATTATGACAAGATACCAGTGTTGTTCAAATAAAATAAATAAATTTGGTGTGTAACACGGTCATAGTTCACGTTTAATAGACCGATCAATTTGAAATAAAGTAATGGAAATCTTAAATAACTGGTATTTGTAATTTAAATAATTTTAAATAAAATAAGTGTAAACAATATAATTGACAATCAAACCAATGTTCGCTTCAAATAAATGCAGTGTATTATGTTAATTGGTCATGATCAGTTGTAATTAAAGCAGTGGATATTTTTTTAAATTGAATAAATAATATATATTTGGAATTTTAAAAATGTACATTTATTTAAAAATTATTAATCCATTTTAAATAATTTTAATTTACTTTTAAATGACTGGATTTGGAATTCAAACAATTTGGAATTATGTTGATTTTGTAAGTAATTTTATATTTGAAATTAATTATATGAAACTATTTTAAATAATTTGAAATTAGTTTTAAATTATTCCATTTATATTTGGATATTTATGTATATATAAACACACTTATGTACACACACACATATCTATCCATCCCCATTTGTGCCTGTTACACTCACTACTGATACGTTTCTTCAGGTCTTCACACACCAGAGATCCGGAGCCGAATCTGCCTCTGCCTCAGGAGAGATTGCGGGAGAACGCCGCGGACGAGAGATGGTGGGACAACGGACGCAGGGACATGGAGAGAGAGAGATCCCCCGTCTCCCCAGACATGAGCCGAATGAAAGAGCAGGAGAGATCTGTGTCACGGGAGAGATCCGTGTCGCTGGAGAGAGATCAGCGCTCCAGCTCCGAGGAGAGAGAGTCCGGAGAGATTTAGAGGGAAAGATTCAGATACTTTACTGTAGCTTCCGATCCCTGCTCCTTCTCATAGCCGGCAGTAGCCACACTGATCTGTCAATAACTGGATGAGCTTCCGTCCGGTTACTCATACATCAGTAGAAGCTCAGCAGCTACAGAGAGGGAGCCAGTCACAGATGGAGTGAGTGTGTGTGTGTGTGTGTGTGTGAATGAGTGAGAGAGAGAGAAAGACCAGCATCATTATTGGAGATACAGATGACGCTTCAGACAGCAAGAGTTACACACGTTGATCTAGTTGATCCAAACTAGTCAGCAAACCAAAAGAACATGAAGTGTTGTAGAGGGGAAAGATTGCACTTAGAAGTAGTTTATTTTTTATGTTGCAAAATAAGGAGAGGTGGATGAAGGTAAACCTGCAGGAATATAAAACCACCACCTGAGAAAATGTTTTCCTCATTTTAAACTGGCTACTATTGTTTTTTCTTTCTTTTTTTAAAATAATTAAAGCTCCTGAAATGATTATTTTGATGTGGATATTATTGTCTCCTGTTTTTTCCTCTGATTTCATTGGATATGAATCTAAACTCAGAGCTGGACTGAGCAGTAAACCTGGATTATATGATTCAGTTTGTCTGTTTTTTTTTTTTTTCTCCAGAAAGCCCAAACCAGTTTTTCACACATAACCACATCCATTTGTGACTCGTCTTGGGTTATTTCTCATGGTACCATGATGTGTGTGTTTCTCTTCCCCCTTTAAAACTCTTTCGTTTTGCTGTGTTGAGAGGATGTCTTGAAACTTCATCTTGCCTTGTCATTATGCTTCGAAACAATAAATCTCTTGCGTTCCTTGTTTAAAACGTTTCAGTCTTCTTGAGAACTCATTTGAATACATTTTTTTCTGCCTTTGCTGAAATGTGAATTTCCTGCACGGAAATACCAGTGTTTGCAATGAAACAAAAGTGTGTTACAGTATCAGGAGACCACCACACTTAAAATGCTGTGTGACGTTAAATCTAAATTCATTCATTAATTGACGAAATTAATTAAACATCACATTGACAGTTCCGCGGTTAGCCCCTGGATTGCGATCGGGCTAGTTTTAAGAAGCAATTTAAGGATTCTGTTGTGAAAACCTGGCAAACCTCACTGATGTCATAAGTGAGATACAGACCTCTTAGGAAAAAACAAATTGGCTATATGAACGTTTTATATATATATATATATTATTATTATTATTTTTTTTTTTTTTTCAAATTTACATTTTAATAAAATCTCTCAAAAAAACGAAATGAAAAGTTTGAGATCAATAATTTAAGGTCATGGTGGTTTCTGTACGCGCAAGGGCAGCAGCGCGCGCTCTATGGCGCGGTGTGACGTCACGCGTGTCGACTTTGAAAAATAAGCGCGAGGAGGTTTTTTTTTCTCGGTAAACATGCAAACAAATAAATCTCTACTCATCTGTGCTATACTATAGTACTATAGTATATTATAGTGCTATAGTACTCGAGCTGAACACCTCCACTGTGCTCGTGAGCAACGCGCGTCAGCTTGTCTCATAACAACACAAATACATGGGTCTTTATTATTTACTGTGTGTGTTTTTATGGCTGCCCAGCATTTATTGTTAACACTTGTACTGAGTTAATAAAACCTTCGATCCAGCAGGGGGCGCCATTGGGCAGCGAATGAATCATTTCTAACATTCCACAAATTACCATCCCTTAACAATATTTAGAAATAAAATAATATATATTTTTTTAAACAAATGACTACTGTTTTTATGTTCTTTTTTTTTTAGTTTTTTTTTTTTTTTTAATGAATCATGTTTCTCATAAAAATGTATAATACTAGTTTTGATATACTAGTTTTTTACTATTATTATTATTATTATCATCATTCCCATGTTTTCCCAGTTTTAATGACTTAACTATTATTCTAAAATAATGATAAAAAAAGAGTAAATGTGTCAAAAATTTTGACTACTGAACCTATAAATCAATATTGTTTTTGCCCGAAAATATCCTAACATCCAATAATTACGGAAACAAAAATATTTATATGGTTTGGGAATGTCTTGCAGCATTTTTCTTGATGTTTTGACAGCTAAAAAAGTTAAACCATGATTTGTGAGATAAATATGCTTTTTACTCCAGTGTTATTTTAGATGCTGTTATAGTTCCTATTAATATTGCTATAAAACTATTGATATTTTATTTTTATATTTTCTGTTTTCATCTTAATTTTCATTTACTTTTTATTCATTTTGGTGTGTGTTTTAGTCATTTTTATTACATTGTTTTGTTTATTTTTTTATATAATGTGTATATAGATGTTATTCACATTTATTTCAGTTTTAGTTATTTTATTTAAATTTAAATTTAGTCATTTAGCAGAGGCTTTTATCCAAAGTGACTTATAAATTAGAAAATTGGAAGCAATCAAAATCAACAAAGGATCAATGATATATAAGTGCTATAACAAGTCTCAGTTATCTTAAACACAGTACATGTAGCAAGGGCTTTTAAATATAATAAATAAAATTACTTTATATTTTTAAGAATATAATTAGTATAGTGAGTGCTAAAGTTAGAGGGTCAAATAAAGATGGAAGAGATGTGTTTTAAGCCTATTCTTGAAGATGGCTAAGGACTCAGCTGCTCTGATTGAGTTGGAGAGGTCATTCCACCAGAAGGGAACATTTAATTTAAAAGTCTGTAAAAGTGACTTTGTGCTTCTTTGGGATGGCACAATCAAGCGACGTTCACTTGCAGAACGCAAGCTTCTAGAGGGCACATAAGTCTGAAGTAACGAATTTAGGTAAATAGGTGCAGAGCCAGTGGTAGTTTGGTAGGCAAACATCAATGTCTTGATTTTTATGCGAGCAGCTATTGGAAGCCAGTGCAAATTGATAAACAGAGGTGTGACATGTATTCTTTTTGGCTTATTAAAAATTAATCTTGCTGCCGCGTTCTGAATTAATTGTAAAGGTTTGATAGAATTGGCTGGAAGACCTGCCAAGAGAGCACTGCAATAGTCCAGCCTGGACAGAACAAGAGCTTGAACAAGGAGTTGTGCAGCATGACCCGAAAGAAAGGGCTTGATCTTCTTGATGTTGAATAAAGCAAATCTGCAGGATTGGACAGTTTTAGCAATGTGGTCTGAGAAAGTCAGCTGATCATCAATCATAACTCTAAGGCTTCTAGCTGTTTTTGAAGGAGTTATGGTTGAAGTGCCTAACTTGATGGTGAAATTGTGATGAAACGAAGGGTTTGCTGGAATCACAAGCAGTTCTGTCTTGGCAAGGTTGAGTTGAAGGCGATGGTCCTTCATCCAGGAAGAAATGTCAGTTAGACAAGCTGAGATGCGAATAGCTACAGTCGGGTCATCAGGATGCAATGAGAGGTAGAGTTGAGTGTCATCAGCATAGCAGTGGTATGAAAAGCCATGTTTCTGAATGACAGAACCTAATGATGCCATGTAGACAGAGAAGAGAAGAGGTCCAAGAACTGAGCCCTGAGGCACCCCAGTAGTTAGATGTTGCGACTTGGACACTTCACCTCTCCAAGATACTTTGAAGGATCTATCTGATAGGTAAGACTCAAACCATTGAAGTGTGGTTCCTGAGATGCCTTTTGCCAGTAGGGTTGATAGGAGGATCTGGAGGTTAACCGTGTCAAAAGCAGCGGACAGATCAAGCAGGATAAGTACTGAAGATTTAGATTCTGCTCTTGCCAGTCTTAGAGCTTCAACAACTGAGAGCAAGGCCGTCTCAGTTGAATGTCCACTTCTGAAGACAGATTGATTGCTGTCAAGGAGGTTATTCTGTGTGAGAAAGGCCTTTTATGTTAAGTTAAACTAAATGAAAATGGGCTGTGTTTTTTGACAATATAAATTTATTCTACACTTTTTATTATATTAAATATTAAAAATATTTTACGGGTTTAGTTTCAGTTCACTATAATAACCCTGTTCATCTCTTTTTGGTGCACCACAGTAACCTCGTCCCAGAATGCTCTCTGTTCTCCCTCGACACTCCCTTGTGTTTCTATGACAACCTCACCTGTTGCAAACCAATCCTATCGGTAACCCGAGTCCTGAATAAAGGACTTTTCTTTGCGAAGAAATGACAAAAAGGCTTTCTGGCATCTTACCTGTGCTCTCTCCCTCTCCCTCTCCCACCCTTTCTCTCTCTCCCTCTCTCTCCCTCTCTCTCCCTCCCACCCTCTCTCTCTCCCTCTCCCTCTCCCTCCCTCCCACCCTCTCTCTCTCTCCCTCTCCCTCCCTCCCTCCCTCCCACCCTCTCTCTCCTCTCTCTCTCCCTCTCCCTCCCTCCCACCCTCTCTCTCTCCCTCTCCCTCCCTCCCACCCTCTCTCTCCTCTCTCTCTCCCTCTCCCTCCCTCCCACCCTCTCTCTCTCCCTCTCCCTCCCTCCCACCCTCTCTCTCCTCTCTCTCTCCCTCTCCCTCCCTCCCTCCCTCTAGCTCCCTCCCACCCTCTCTCCCTCTCCCTCCCTCCCTCCCTCTCCCTCCCTCCCACCCTCTCTCTCTCCCTCTCCCTCCCTCCCTCCCTCTATCTCTCCCTCTCCCTCCCTCCCACCCTCTCTCCCTCTCCCTCCCTCCCTCTCCCTCCCTCCCACCCTCTCTCTCTCCCTCTCCCTCCCTCCCACCCTCTCTCTCTCCCTCTCCCTCCCTCCCACCCTCTCTCTCCTCTCTCTCTCCCTCTCCCTCCCTCCCTCCCTCTCCCTCCCTCCCACCCTCTCTCCCTCTCCCTCCCTCCCTCTCCCTCCCTCCCACCCTCTCTCTCTCCCTCTCCCTCCCTCCCACCCTCTCTCTCTCCCTCTCCCTCCCTCCCACCCTCTCTCTCCTCTCTCTCTCCCTCTCCCTCCCTCCCTCCCTCTCCCTCCCACCCTCTCTCTCTCCCTCTCCCTCCCTCCCTCCCTCTATCTCTCCCTCTCCCTCCCTCCCACCCTCTCTCCCTCTCCCTCCCTCCCTCTCCCTCCCTCCCACCCTCTCTCTCTCCCTCTCCCTCCCTCCCACCCTCTCTCTCTCCCTCTCCCTCCCTCCCACCCTCTCTCTCCTCTCTCTCTCCCTCTCCCTCCCTCCCACCCTCTCTCTCTCCCTCTCCCTCCCTCCCACCCTCTCTCTCCTCTCTCTCTCCCTCTCCCTCCCTCTCCCTCCCTCCCACCCTCTCTCCCTCTCCCTCCCTCCCTCCCTCTCCCTCCCTCCCACCCTCTCTCTCTCCCTCTCCCTCCCTCCCTCCCTCTATCTCTCCCTCTCCCTCCCTCCCACCCTCTCTCCCTCTCCCTCCCTCCCTCTCCCTCCCTCCCACCCTCTCTCCCTCCCTCCCACCCTCCCTCTCTCTCTCGAGTCGTGAATGACCTCATTTGACAGTCTCCTCACTGACCGCTTCACACACGGGGTCAAATCTGGATATCCTCTTACCCCACAGACCCTCAGAGCACTTCGCCTGTCACCCAGAGGCCAACTTCATATAACTTTATTGTCTTTCTATTGTTCTTGTAAAATACACTTTTATGGCGCTCTTGAATTGGGCTCAAATCTCCAACCTTAAGGAAAGACATTCCATATTTGGCTTCATCTATAAAAGTCATCAAAGTACTGTACAAAATGATAGGTCTGTTATTCTCATGTGGTCACACACAGACTGAAGAGACTCAAACACTGTTTTAGTTCATTCTCAGGGGCTTTTTGTGATTTCCTCTGCTGGCATCTCTTCACAAACACATCTACAGTGCAGTGTCTCTCCAGAGACCTGCCTTTGTCCCAACAGACATTCTGTTACTGAATAATGCAGTGTGTGTGTGTGTGTGTGTGTGTGTGTTCACATGCTGAGAGACCGGCAGAGGATGCGTTTCTGCACACACATACACATGGCCAGGTAAATTGACTTGATACCACGGAGCGACTCGTAGCTGCAAAGCAAGACCCCAGAAAACATCCAGAAAACGTGTTAAAAACCACAACAAAAGTTCTAGCAGTGACTCAGCAGCATGTCGAAAACACCTGTGGCTACTGCATAGAAACATCCTTGTAGCCGCTAGCAAACACTAGAAACCATGTAGAAACTGTTAAAATAGCAACACCCTACCAACCATCCAGAAAACTCCAGCAACCATTTAGCAACATGTTAAGAATCACTCAGAACACACCTAGCAACAGACTGATATTGTGTTATATTGTAAAAATCCCTATAAAAATAAAATTGACCTGATGCATAGAGCGCATCACAACCACAGAGAAATGTTAAATAAAAAGATTAATACAACCTAGCAACGTCTCATCAATGCCATCGCAACAACACATAAAAAAATGAGTAACTGCTCAACAATGTGGTAAAAATTTGATCTGTGTGATCAAGCACAACTCTGTTGGTAGTTTTTTACTGGTAGTAGGCAATAGAAAAAGCTTGTTTTTTTGTTGTTAAAAAAAAAAGTTTTTAAAAAAGAAATTCACATGTAGTGTGACGTCTGATCTTTGAGAAAATATAAAGGTTCACTAGCTTCGTCACTTCTTTCAATGTGTATTTCTATTTTTTTACATTTTTAATGAAATTTATAAGTTTGTCTTATGGTGTCATTGACATTAACTTAAACCCGTCATTAACAGTTTGCAAAACCCATCATTGCAATTTACTAATGCTTTATGCTTTTCTTTTTAATTCATAAAAGTTTTAATTTACCATTATTTTAACCATACTTGGGACTGTAACACCATAGGACAATTTGACATTTGGCTCGAAAAAATACAAATAAAATTAACACTGCATATTTTTTTAACAACCGTTTATACAGGACGAATAAATGTTTAAACGATTTACAGCACTGTAAATAACAATAATATTAATTATATTTATTTTTATTCTGTGAGATGCCATGTCACGTCCACAACCCCTTTAAAGATTTTTTTGCATGCTTATAATTTATTATTTCAGTGTTGCTGTGTTTTGAGTGTACGTGATAAGCTTCATGTTTGATGAGATTATCATCAAAAGCCTTGGCTATAACAAGCCTTATTCTGAGCTGACTGTGAGCTTGAATTGTGTGTGTCTCTCTGTAGAGCTCCAGATATCTCAGATTTCCTGCCATGCCTCTTCCTCTCACAGCAGGTAATACAGGAGGACACTGAGCTCCCTTACAAACACACACACACACAGAACAATGCAGGTACTGAGGAAGAGAAACACATCAAACTGATGATTACAGATGCGCTGATTGTAGAGCTCAGAGGAAACTCTCAGTGCTCAGAAGCTGCTTCTTGTTTTTGTTCAAGAGACTTTCATTTCATTGCCATCTTTGTCTCAGATATTTATCTTAGTTTTTCTATTAATAGAAAAACACAAATAATTAAACAATTGCCATACAGTATGAGTTTATTTGTATACAAACAAGTTTTTTTTTAATCTTTTAGCTGCCAAATACTGCAAACATGATCATCCTCATTTGAGAGACCCCCATCCTATAATTTAAACAAGGCTGTTATATATTTTCATGAATAAAAACCCAATTCATACTGGGGAAATGGATGTTATAAATTTGTATAAAATATTATTTGTATAGGTTTTAAAGTGTGTTTATTTTTCATTATTAATTTATTTGAATATATTTATCATATTTATTCATTGTAATCTATTATTTATTTTGAACTCTTTTAAGTTTACTTGTTTGTTTTTATCTCACTATTATATATTTAGTTAATCTGTTTTTTATTTATTTCATATTTATGTATTTAATTATTTATTATTTTGAATCCATTTTACTGTAATTTATTTTTACAGTGTTTAATGTACTTTTTATAATTTACATAATTTTGTTTTTATTTCGTTTTAATTTCATTATTTTTAAAACATTTTAATATATATTTAATATATCCACAGTGTTCCATTTATTTATAACCAGAAATATTTTATTTTTATAAAACAAATATTACCACAGACCCCATCACTGCACTGTGGCCCCCTGTGGGTCCCCGGGGCCTAGTTTGAAAATCCCAGGTCAAAGAAAAAGAGTATCATCTAAAAAACAATAAAAAACTCACAAAACTCTCCATTCACTCTCCTTTCAGTCTCATTGCTTTCTATGAGAAACTGGGATACTAGAGCTCAAATAGATGCATTTTATATGTCATATATCGTCTGTGTGTGTGTGTGTGTGTGTGTGTGTGTGTGTGTGTGTGTGTGTGTGTGTGTGTGTGTGTGTGTGTGTGTGTGATGTCATGTGAAGCCTTCGGATATGCAGGTCTCCAAATGCTCAACTGAAGTCAGACAGAGAGAGGGGCTGGCATTTACTGGAGATACTATATGAAAGTGACTGTTAGCACGTCTGGTGTGTCAAAGAGACAAACCCGGCTGGAGAACTTCACTCATTCTCATTATATCTGTCTTAACACAACTGTAAAGTAATAGCAGATGGCAGCTGCTGTGCAAGAAACCTCTGTGTCTTCAGTCATGTCCACAAACGTCCTGGAATGAGATTCGAGAGGGATGTATAAGCACAAGTGGCCAAGTCCACGAGCGTGTGTATTTTTGCACTGCTGCAGATCAGCCTGCAGTGGGAAATACGTGTCAACAAAATAATATAAACAAGAGGTCAAGGTTTAGCAAAGTGTAAGAGTCTCAATGTCATAAATAAAGCTCATTCTTATGGTGAGGGAATAAAAATTTTCTTGTGGCAAGGAGTTTAATGCATAAACATATCATGTGTGACTATAGTTAACAGGGATTATCAAAGATGGATTCATAAAAATTTTATTTTGAATTAAGAAATTATTACATTAACCATCCCAGCTAGCGGGATTTTGTTATAAGAACGCTCTCCAAATATTCAGTGTTGATTCTGGGAACATTAAAAATTTCCAGTTTTCATGACGTTGGAGGAACGTCTTTAAAAACAATTTATAGCATTTCTGTAATTTTGGTAAGATTGTCCAAAACTATTTAAGAATTTAATACAACACACTTAGACACCAGAACTCATCATACAAACCTCAACAATGATTACTGTAAAAATAAAAAAGAAGCAATGTATTCTTTAGATGTTTTGTATGCTGGCAAGAAGCATTTCACCATTGTTGTGTTGTTCATTGTTGTTCATAAACCGAATGTTGATGTCTGTAATTGTATTAATGAAACAAAACATGTTATAAGCAAAACGTTAACAATGACAGTATTTATACACTCACAGACATCAACATTTAGCTTCTACAGTGCTAATTTAAAAAAAAATCATTTTGGTTGAGTTTTACATCTCTTAATAACATTTTAATTCCTTATTTCAGCAAGTGCAAAAAAATGATCATTGAAACTACTTCAATCTAAAATTTGTCTGTGATTAAAACAGACATGTTGTACTGCTTAATCAAAGCAGAAATGTTTTCTGAAAACACACGTAATGCTGCAAAAAAAAAGAAGAAGAAAAAAAAAAAGTAAAGGGTCAAGAGCCCACTGGAGTTACTGACAAACACTGATCCCCATGATGGTGACCTCAAACAAAACATTTTCCATAAGACATCAAATTTTAAACATCTGTTAATTCTTAATAAGAACTTCTATAGAAGTCTGAAAGAAACAAAGTCTGCTTAGTAATACAGTAAGTGAAGCTTGGGAGTTGTTTAATCAGATCTTGAGAGATGTAATGTCTTTTATCTTCAGTTCATCTAAGGCTGTGGCTGAAGAAAGCTGTAGTTTGTGTTGTATTTCTCTTTCTTCCAGTGCTTGTTCACAGCAGATCTTTGAATGATTGAAATAATGTTTCAGGAACTTAATACTAAGCTTTAATGTTACAAATCAAGGTTCCTTGAAAGGTGATTTTTTTTTAATCAAAATTAAGTTGACAGAATGTTTGAGAAACATCATACCTTTTAAAAATGTTCCTCTAAGATAAAGAAAAAATTTGGACATTTTTTAAGTTCCCAGAACCAACACTGAATATTTTGGAGAATGTTCTTATAACAAAATTATGTTAGCTGTGATAGGCCTTGGCTACTGTATTACATGTGGTAGTCAGCATTTAAATGAAGTTTATCATGAATAAATGTTACATAAAATGCATAATGTAAAACAGGGCTACAAGAAACATAAATACAGTCTTGTAAGTCCATTAACTGATCGTCTTTTTCCCCGTAATATTTGTATACTATGATGATTATGATTATTATTATTAGCCTGGAATCATACTGCAGCTGTAATTCAGTTGATATCTAATGAATTTTTGTGATTAAAAATAAAAAAAAATTTGCAATGAAGAATTATTTTAGTTGTAATTCATTTTTAAAATATACTTCCTTTTGACAAATGACAAATAAAGGCACACAATTCAGTTTTCTGCCGGTAAAAGTGACATTTATTAATTTATTAAGTGTTGCTTTACAAAAGCAAAGCTAATTATTTATAATGCAGATTAATTATAGTGAGACAAAGCAAGTGTTAAAATTAAAAATAAATTTATTCATGTGCAATCACTCAAGTGTAATTCAAATGAAGTCAAACTAATCCGAGGCTCCTCCTGAGACTCTGCGGTCAACATCATGACATCATCAGATCAGCTGACCTTCTAAACCTGACGTGATTGGCTCTCTGCTCATTCCAGCTGACCTTCATCATTCTGAATCTAACGAGAATGAAAGCAAGGCTATGAGGGACTGTACACCAATGTAGAAAGATCACGTGATTTTCACAACTTTCAAAACAGTCTGTGGAGTTTTATCTGCTGAAAGTTTAACATTGAATGATTGGCATGTTGTCAATTCATCAAACACGCAGTACTTCAGCTCCAGCCTCTTTTTCATTCCCGCCAAAATTTAACATGGCGCTGCCCTGACAAAAATCTCTGAACACAGTTGCATTGTTTACTCTGGATGGTTTTATTCATATTAGATGCACAGTAGCTTCTATTCATTAATGGCATTAATAAGACAAGCACTTTTTCTATGATCCCGCTGAGTTTGTGACGCTCAGCGTGTCATTTAACCATCGAATCCGATCTCCTTGTAGTAGCGATCGATGTCGTGGATGATGCAGTCCATGATTCTCTTGAGCGCGCCCTGTCCGGCCGAGTCCAGACCCGCTTTCTCCTTCATCACCTCCACCAGTGCCTCAGTGATCAGCTGTCGACACACACACATAACACACATACATTGTGTATATATATATGAATTTGTTCTTTTTTACTACTTACTTTTTTACTTTTCTACAATTAAGTATAATTTGAGGGAAGTCGTGGAAGTCGTGGCCTAATGGTTAGAGAGTTTCTGAGTATGGGTCACCATACTTTGCTGTATGTCGCATCACTTTAACTTTTTTCACTTTCACTTTGTCATTTGTATCTCATATTATCTAATAATAAATTGTGAATGTTTATTAGGCTATTTATATTAAAATAATGAGCAACGTTTAAAATCAGTCATTTGAGGCACTAGGTCAGTTAGGATGCTGTCTATGTAGGCAGTGAGTCAGTTCACTAGGTTTTGGA